>NC_045556.1:14236435-14498935 GCF_009769535.1 Thamnophis elegans | reverse complement strand
CCCTGTGTGCACATGCGCCAAGTTGCCAGACAAAGGGAACAGCTAAAGAACAGGGGATTGACTTGAGAGTAAGGCCACAGGTGGATGAGGAATGGCCCCTCTCAGAGGAAATAAAAGAGGAGCAAAAGGGGAGTGGAGTTTGCAGGAGACTATTAGTTCACTTCATTGGTTCATGACTCTCCGAGACGCCTTGCCAAGTTTTGCAGATCTCTGTCTGGCAGCTCTCCAAGCCAGATAAGGTCTGTGACTGTAAATCCTCCCTTGAAAGACTTTTCTGGATGTGACTGAGCAGAATTCACAGTCAATTAATAAAAGGGTTTTTTGTTAGGACAAGGAGTTTGCTTCATGCTCTTGGGAAGCTTAGGTCAGAACAGAGGAGGAGAAAGAGGAAGAGGAGGAGAAGGAGCTCTTGTACAGATTGTTGCAATATGTTTGGTAAATGTTTTCACAACAGATTTTGACAGCCTACAGGAAATGGACTTTAACAGTCAGTCCTCTGGCTTCGCAGGGAAGTATCATTAATTCTAGAGTTGGAGAGGGCTATCAAGTTTCCCCTTTTCCATACAAATTATAGCATCCTTGAATTGATGTCCATCTACCTCTCTGAGAATTACATCTCACTGCTCTTATCATTAAGACGTATTTCCCTAACATTCAGCCAGAATCTTCCCCTTGTAACATAAGACCATTATTTTACACTCTGTCATCTGGGCTGATAGGAGCCCCGACTGTCTTAAGTGACAAACATTTTCTTTGGGCACTTAGTTCTATCTGACATCCAAAGGTGCTTTTTCAAAAGGCAACTAGAATTGCTTGTTTTTTTTTCCTTTGAACATTTTTTTTCACTTTTCATCCGAGAAGCTTCTCTGGGACAACCATGACATGGATGATTGAGAATCTCTATAGACTTTTATCTGACATATTTGTGTTGATGCCCAATCTATCTGGAAACCACATCTGGGAAAAGCCAATTGTAGAGGAATGTAGAAAATCCAAGTAGAACAAAACAATCTATTTTGTCTTGTTTGGGAATTGTCTATGTTGACTGGCAATATATCTCCTAGAGACAGCAGGAACATTTGCCAGATGTTCCTAGGGATAACTAAAGACCAATTTTTGGGGATTTCTGCATAGAAAGTATATGTTCTATGCCTAGTCTTAACGAAACAGGTATCTATGGCAAAGCAGATCCAGTTATTATTGGTCCTCACTGATAGGACATTTCTTCTTAATTCTAGATTGGATCTGTCTTTGATAGGCTTCCATCCATTACATCTTGTTCTGCCCTCAGGTGTTTTCAAGAGTAGGTGGACTTCCTGGATGAGAGCAAAAATGTCTTCAAAGAAAAACAAGAAAGTCCGATTGCCTCTTGAAAACGTTTCAAAGGAACCATCGGTCGTGAGATAGAACCAGTGATGGAAAAAGCAGATGTTTTACTTCTCACCCAAGAAGCTTCTTCAGCCGTTTGGGAGAACCCAATCAGATGAAGAACCTCACTGCAGTGTTGTTAGAAACACAGTAAGAAAGAGGTTAGGGCGGAAAAACCACTGAACAGCCCCTTAGCAAAAACTCACCTGCCGGCCCGTGCCAAATACATATCAATTCATTAGGTGATTACACCAGAGAACAGAAGTCAGATTCACATGGGGGCTGTTGACCTTTAAGGATAATTAACATCATCAGGGTCGCAAAACTCATCCAAGCAAAATAATTGGGAACATCTCAATATCGCATCTGATCCAATGTCAGGGGAAAGAAAGGAGGGGAGTTGGCGGAAATGCCAATTAATTTTATCCCGTGCCTCTATTTTCAGCTCTTTGCAGAGCCCTGTTCAGTGTCTCTTTCTTCCCATGCCTTTCCCTGCTGAGAATTATGTCTTTAAATGTTAAGCTAACTTTTTTTTTTTACTTTTAATCCTTAAATTTCAATTGTCCCAGTCTTTGGTCTCCTGTTATTTTTCCCCCCCTCTTTTTTCTTCTTTCATGCTCTGCCTCATAACAAAATTGGATTTCTTCTCTAAAGTGACCTTATGTGTCTTTTCAGCAGTGTTTGATGAGCCCACTGCCCAAATTAATCAGCAAAACACCCAAAACCTCAAGCAGTTCATTCCAATGACGACTCTACTTTTTCTGGGGTTTAGAATTTCTCTCACTCATACAAAACCAACTTTTTTTGTAACAGAATGGTCATTCATTTGGCAACTCCAAATCTCAACCAACAAATGCTCTGGCAATAAAAATCAGAACACCAAATACAAGCTGGGCAGAAATGACCTCGTAGATAACCCTCACACTGTCAAGGACCTAGGAATACTCATTTCAAACAATCTCAACCCCAGAGCTCACTGTAACAACATTGCCAAAAAGGCATTAAGTGTTGTTAATTTAATTTTGCGAAGCTTCTTCTCCGGTAACATTGAATTGTTAACTAGGGCATACAAAACCTTTGCCAGACACAGCTCGTCTGCCTGGAATCCACACTGTATATTGGACATTAATACGATCAAGCGTGTCCAGAGGTATTTCACGAGAAGAGAACTCCACTCCTCTACTCACAACAGAATTCCCTATGTCACCAGCCTCAAAATTTTGGCCTTGGACAATCTGGAGCTGCGCCGCCTGTGGTCGGACCTAAGCGCAGTACACAAAATTGTCTGCTACAATGTCCTACCTGTCAATGACGACTTCAGCTTCAACCACAATGACACATGCACAAACAATCGATACAAACTCAAGGTGAACCACTCCAAACTAGATTGCAGAAAATGCAACTTCAGCAACAGAGTGGTCAACACCTGGAATGCTCTACCTGACTCCATGATTACAACCTCAAACCTCACAGCTTCAACCTTAAAACTGTCTAGTGTGGACCTCACTCCATTCCTAAGAGGTCTATAAGGAGGCGTGCATAAGTGCACCAGCGTGCCTACTGTCCCTGTCCTACTGTCCCCATTTATCTGTATTCATTTTGTTCATGTCCATGTTCATACTTACACCTGCTACCTTGTACATGTTTGACAAACTAATAAAATAAAAAATAAAAAAAATCAGGTGAGTATTCAGCATGGCCAGCTGGGTGACTAAAGGAAAATGCCAGCTAGCTTCTGATCTGAGCTGGGGAAAAAGTCAGAAGAATCCACTTGGGATGTAATTGAGCATGGAAAACCCAGGATATTGAAGGCTCTTGATGAGATAACAGAGGCGTATTTGACAAGACCCTGTCTAGTGCTGCCTAATTAAGAGAAACACAAGAAAAAAAACTTGTGCTCAGCCCATGAGTTCTCCAAAAAAAAAAATCCTTCTCCTTTGAAAGAAGACAAAACTCAGAAATAATTTATTTCCCCCCAAAACTGAATGTTGAAGGGGGAAAAATAATGCGAAGGAAATGTTCAGGAAGGCACTGTGCTCAAGAATGACACTGCTGCACCCCAGGAGAATATGTAGTAATTGCCCATCTCTTTATGTTTCCCCTGTGGATGGTATCTGGGGCTGGGTGCATCCGCCAAGTTCTAATTCAAAGTCAATATTCAAAGATGGTTAGAGTTGCTTCAAATAAGAGCTTGAAGAGCTGAATGCAACAAGGTTTGATTCAAGCCAATTTAAGATAAAGGAAGACTTGACTGTAAGTTATAAAATGAGAATCACAAGAACCCTTGCAGCTGATTTAAAAAAGGGAAAGAGGCAAAACAGCATGAAAATAGCAGGGATATAGAGGCTCCATAATGGCAATACATGTTTTGAAGAGTTCTCTGCAACTCTTGTAAAGTTTGAATAGCAGGATTGGGGGAATGGGGGTGGGGGGAGGACTGCATAGCAGTCTCCAAATTTCCCAGAAAAATGTCAGTGAGGAAATTGTGCTGAACTAATGCAGAAAGGATTAAAAGCTGTTCTAAAAGCTTTTACTACTTATCTAAAAATCACCATCTGCACATCTATATTTTTAAAAAAGTTTAAATACATGTTTGTCCCAATTCCAGTGGCTAAGATGCTGAGATTGTCAATCAGAAAGGTCAGCAGTTCAGTGGTTCGAATACCTAGCACCGTGTAATGGAGTGAGCTCCTGTTACTTGTCCCAGCTTCTGCCAACCTAGCAGTTCAAAAGCACGTAAAAATGCAAGTAGAAAAATAGGAACCACCTTTGGTGGGAAGGTAACAGCCTTCCGTGCACCTTTGGCCTTTAGTTATGCCAGCCACATGACCTCAGAGACATCTTGAGACAGTGCTGGCTTTGAAACGGAGATGAACACCTCTCCCTAGAGTCAGGACCGACAAGTACATATGTACAAGGGGAACCTTTACCTTTACCTTGTCTACTATGAAACAAATAAATATTCTCCATTATATACTATAAACTCTTATTTGAGAGACCTAATCTGTCCATTTTTATTTATTTATCTACTGTATCTACCATCCATCCTTTCCTCCTTATTTTATATACCAAATTTCACAAAGGAACTGAAGGACTTCCCTAGATGGTTTAATTCACAATAATATAACCCATACCCTGAAGGAAATTCAGACTGATGCCACTTTAGTTTTAAAGAGGGTGAAAAGTTATTTTCTACACCCAACTTTCCCTGATTTAGAATCTTTATGTTTAAGATCAATACCTGGAATTTTTAATGATGGGAATTTGGATTTTTCTATGTCTTGCATATAATTTATAGATGATATAATGTAGCATAAGTGGTGCAGTGGTTAGAATGCAGTACTTCAGCCTACTTCTGCTGATTGCCGGCTGCCGAAAAGTTTGGCAGTTCAAATCTCACCAGGCTCAAAGTTGACTCAACCTCCCATCCTTCTGAGGTTGGTAAAATGAGGACCCAGATTGTTAGGGGCAATTTGCTGATTCTGTAAACTGCTTAGAGAAGGCTGCAAAGCACTATGAAGCAGTATATAAGTCTAAGCGCTATTGCTATTTCAGTACATTTTATCTCTGGCTTCTTGTTATCTGTAATGGGTTGATTAGAGAGGGAGAAACAGGATGATATGCTAAAGAAAGAAAAAGCAGAAACATGCACGTCAGACCCAGCATACAATTAAAAACAACTCACTTCCTCTATACAACAGGAAACAACAAGCAGCAGAGGAAAAACTGGGTATTGTGAGATTTATTTTTTGGGGGGTGAGAAATGCAGAGAATGAAAGAGGAATGAAGAAGAAATGAAAGAGGAGAATGAAAGGGTCGACATTTTGTAACTAGACAGATCCTAGATACCAACTGAGTCAGCCAAATTAACTGAGTGTTACAGAAGAACGATAAGGATAAAAGGTTAAAAGATAAAACATACCTCTGTAAAATAAAGCTGAGTTTCTTTATTTCTCTCTAAGGCAACCTGCTTAAACAACTTCTAATAGAAAAGTCAGTCCGGGAAAAGAGAGTAGCTCTCCTCCAAGTTTTTGTGATAAGCAAGCTTTGTGGGAGTAGTCAAATTCATTGGACAACTACTTATGTCATATGAAAAAAAGAAATCACACCAGAGTTCTCTACTTATATAGAAGGAAAATCACATTTGAAATGTTGTAACCACAGAAAGTCTTCTGAATCTCAAATATCTTTGAAATAATTTCAAGGCACTTGATCTGAGAAGGGGGATGGGGTCAAATGACTTTTGAGTGCATCACCACTGTGAAACTTCAAACTCTCATAATAATTTCTTCTCTCTATAGATTCAGACCCCTGCACATTTTCATATCTTTAGGCACCAGCAGACTGAAGAAATAAGCTGATATGGTCTAGCATCTTACTTTTCTCTGAAAAAATCACTGCTGGCAGATGCTGTTCATGGATGCTGACACAGCCAGAATGACAATGCAAGAGGCACATTTGATTCCTGCAATAACGGAGCCTTTGAGGTGGAGAGGTGCTAATGGGATTTCTCAATATTCCCACCTGATTTGTGTTGTGCTGCATACTTCTCTGCTTTAGCTCTTAACATCACACAGATGGGTATTCTTAACGTATGATTTTTAACATCACACACATACAGGCGGAGACACAAGTGTGGTGTGCGTGCATGTGTATTTAGTTAAGGGCGGATAAATCCTTACAGTTTCCTATTAAAATGTTACACATCTAATAAAACACAGTCACGTAACAGACACAGCACATTAAAAACCTGCCTAAACCTGCGCAAGATACAAGTTAATGTTCCCATCATAAGCCCTTTGTCAAATCTCCATATAGCCTTTCTCAGAATCAGAATAGAGTTGGAAGGGATCTTGGAGGTCTTCTAGTCCAGCCCCCTGCTCAAGCAGGAAATCTTATACCATTTCAGACAAGTGACTGTCCAGACTCCTCTTAAAAACCTCCAGGGATGAAGCACCCTAAGGTCCTCTAGATCTTGCTATTAATCACTACAATGGGACTTTGTAGGAGTTGAAGACTACTTTTTTCTGGAGGATGCCAGAGAAAGCTGCCTGACGGTTTGATGTCACCTTAGGATGTTTCTTTTTTTAAAAAAGTATAATGCTTTCTTTCCGTATCTCCTTCCTTGTTTCATGGTATGTTCTTTCATGCGAAGCCAACACGTTTTGACTTCAAAGTGGCGTTCCTAATTTCTACAGAAGAGTTGGCACCTTTTGAACCTTAAAAGCCAATTATGTCTACTTGCATAAAAGTCCTTCCATGATGGGTGTAATCCATGCAACAGAAGCAAATTGATAAGGTTGTTCTCCATTACTCCCTCTAATGCAGGGGTGTCAAACTCAAGGCCCGCAAGCTGGATCCAGCCTGTGATGTGGTCAGATCCGACCCATGGGGCTGTCCTGTTCTACCCAATGCAAAGAGGAAAGATCGGGCCAATGTATTTTCAGCCCAGTATACGCAATGCAAAGAGGAAAGGCCAACATTGCTTCAGCCCGGTCTACCCTATGCGAAGAGGAAACATGCCAGCAGTTTGGGGAGTGGTGTCAAGCTGACCACACCCACCCAGTCAGCCACACCCACCCAGTCAGCCACACCCACCCAGTCAGCCACACCCACCCAGTCAGCCATGCATGCCTGTCCCCCCAAGATCAACCACAGCTCTGATACGGCACTCAACGAAATTGAGTTTGACACCCCTAATGCCTCTTTTTATCATTTCCAATTATCTTTCATCACTTAAGAGTGGTGTTTTGTTTTGCAGCCGTGACTTCTCTCTTTATCAGATTAAAGGAATCTGGGGGGGGGGGAATCAAGATCTGCAAAAAAAATATTAGTCTGTAGGCACTTTGGTGTCCGCTGAGCTTAAACTGGGGCCATTGTTCTTGAAAAATCAAAAACCACACATAGCATCTGGAAGCAGAGGTTCAGAATTGTGAAGATGATGGAACCACATCACTTATCTAGAGAGGCTTCCTTTATATGTATATGAGAAGGGTCAATCAAGAAGAGAGATGGCATATTTGTGTGTCTAATTACGCTATACATATCTTCATATGTTTCACAGCTCGACATGACATGGAAATTCGGTGGTGCAGCAATGCAGGTCAGAGGTGGCCATAAGTTATTAACCACTTTCTTAAAACAAGAAAAGTGAGCATGTACTCAAACAATAGTAATCATGCAACTTTCATAAGTGGTATCTTTTTAAATTATAAATGTTGAACTTACACGGAATAAATTCTTTATTACAGCCGAAGGCCAGGAACTTAAAATAGCCAACAAGAACAGAAGGTCCACCAGACATTAGTACAAGATATAATAAAACAAGCAGTAACATGAAAGTGAAAAGAGATTATGGAGTACAACGGGAGAGAAAGAGAGTTTACCAATTTAGCTTGCAGCCCCTTATTATGTTTTGCTGCTCTCTATACGCTACCAAAGAAACATTTGTTAGTTTATAAATAGCAAGAAGCTGCTGATCCACAAGCAAATCCATGAGGAATAATTTATCTCGGAGACCCTGAAAGTTTGCTAAAAGGGGAATAAGATGCATACTGCATAGATCCCAATAAAAACTGCAATATAGCAAAACACATCCAACTGCCCCTGAGCAGTTACAATCATTCTAAGAGGTTCCAGTAAATCTGACTTCCAGCAGAGTAAATGGAAAACCTACATTTAACTCTTTTTAAATGTAGAAGACTCCTGATTTAAGAAGCATTCCAGCTCGATCTTAATCCATGGACAGCTTGATTAACATTGTTGTATGGATGTTTTTTTCCTATTAATTAGCTTAATACAATAAATATCATGGTTATTTTTAAGATACCCAATATAAGAGATGAGAGGCAACCCCAGGAGGAAATCAGATACTGAACTTTCACTGTTGGCAGGTATCTCTGCAACCCTTTTGGAGAGAGGCCAGGGGACATCAGCTCTACCAGGGCACAAAGCAAATTGTCTAGAAGCCTGGCACTCTGACAAATTAGCCATCAATAGCAATAGCACTTAAATTTATATACCGCTTTATAGCCTTTTACAGTGGTTTACAGAGCGAACATATTGCCCACAACAATCTGGGTTCTCATTTTACCGACCTCGGAAGGATGGAAGGATGAGTCAACCTTGAGCTGGTGAGATTTGTATTGCCAAATTGCAGGCAGCCGGCAGGCAGCAGAAGTAGCCTGCAGTACTGCATTCTAACCACTGTGCTACTGTGGCTCATAGACACAAAGACATTAACAATACCTATAGGCTATGCAAAAGAGACAATCAACTAGCCAAAAAGGGAACAAAAAAGACCCAAGCACCTCTTCACCAGCAATCAGCACCCAGATCAGGATTTACTCCAACATTAGACCAACAAGCAAGTAAACAATACCCCAATCAAGGAACTGCCAAACAAGCTAATAGCAAACAGCCCAACCAAAGAATCTCTAAGACTGCTCCCACCAACACTGACAGGGCAAGAAAACTAGAATATAAACCAAGAACAAACCACACTTCTTACCCTGGTACCTAGTTTGGATAATAAAATATCTGTTAAGAAAACAAGCAAGTTCAGAGAGCATAGGGCGAGAATCAAGATCATGTGAAGTGTTAATACCACTTTAAAATGCCTTGGTAAGGCCACACTTGGAATACTGCATTCAGTTTTGGTTGCCACGATGTAAAAAATATGTTGAGACTCTAGAAAGAGTGCAGAGAAGAGCAAGAAAGATGATTAGGAGACTGCAGGCTAAAACATATGAAGAACAGTTGCAGTCTATGTCTAGTTTAATTAAAAGGAGGACTAGGGGAGACATGATAGCAGTCTTCCAATATCTCAGGGGTTACCACAAAGAAGAGGGAGTCAAGCTATTGTCCAAAGCACCTGAGGGCAGGACAAGAAGCAATGGGTGGAAACTCATCAAGGAGAAAGCAACCCAGAACTAAAGATAAATTTCCTGACAGTTAGAACAATTAATCAGTGCAACAACTTGCTTCCAGAAGTTGTGAATGCTCCAACACTGGAAGTTTTTAAGAAGATGTTGGATATCCATTTGTCTGAAGTAGTATAGGATTTCCTGCCTAAGCAGGGGTTGGACTAGAAGACCTCCAAGGTCCCTTCCAACTTTGTTATTCTGTATTTAGCACCAAGGACTCCTCATTTCAACCTTGACCTACAAATATTCTTTATTGGCGAATTGAGTTCCTAAAGAGTCAATTAGTAGTGTAGTCTTTATTGTCATTGTACAAAATGAATACAACGAAATTGGTTGCAACAAATTGATGCTTCATTCCAAGCCTCCACAGGTTTTCAGCCCCACGTGGAATCAGCCGCCACCACCTAACGTTTGCTGAATATGGGTCAGATATAAACACCTGCCTGTTCTCTCTCGGACAAGATCTGCAATTCTCAAAGCCTTTTTAGAGACTCCAGCTGAGAAAACGCTGCTGAGAGGCGGCGCCGTTATAAAAGCCTGGTTAACTGGAACAACTTTCTTCACACCAATTGTCCTCAATTGCCCACACAGGTCAAGGGAATTATGGGTCGCTTCATTCCCAGCAGTCAAAGGACATCCACATTTCAAACTGCTCCGGCACTTAACGGAATATTGGAAAAGCCAAATGGATGCTTGTCAGCAGCCACTCCAATTCAGGGCGAGTGTAAAAACAATAAAGCCATACTTTAAAAGCCACATTCGACTAGGCACACAGAGGTGAAATGCACACTAGAAACCACATACATACACACACACAATTAGAAAAACAGTGTTTCTAAACTCAACCTCCCTTGGCGTGTGCCAGTGAAGAAAAAGGTAGGTGTATGTGTTTGAATAAACAGCACATACACTAGTTTAGAGACGCAGCACGAATGCCAGTATGTCCAGTATGAAAGTAAAAAAAAGGCTGGTTCTAAAGCAATCATAGGAAATGTAAGTTATCTGAGGCTCTTCCCCCCTCCCCCCGAAACTATATTTGAAGGAAGATATGCTCTTCAACTTAATTGGGTTAATGAAAAACCCAGCAGCTGAATTTATTTCATAGGCTCAGTTCTTGGTCAGGCTTTTTTGTAGCTTAATATATTGGGCAACAATATGATGTTAGCTTTTAATTCAATATATTCTGCAGATTCCAAAATGGGTTAATTCAACAAGCAAGAGGACTTTGTTGTGTGAATGGAGCCTTCAATTATCACAGAAAAGAATGCTAGAACTTACTATCTAAGAGCCTTGGTGGCGCAGTGGTTAGAATGTAAGGTTGCAAGCTAATTCTGCTGACTGCCAGGAGTTCAATCCTGACTGGCTCAAGGTTGACTCAGCCTTTCATCTTTCCGAGGTCAGTAAAATGAAGACCCAGATTGTTGGGGGCAAGAGGCTGACTCTATAAACCGCTCAGCAAGTGCTGTAAACCACTGTAAAGCAGTAGATAAGTCTAAGCACGATTGCTATTGCTGATCTACAGTCCCAACAAATTCCTCTTCAGTATTAGTATAGCCTTTATTGTCATTGTATAAAATAAATACAACAAAATTGGTTATTCAGCTACCTATTGTCAGAACTCTGCTTCAATGTTCTCATATTATTTCCCAATCTGCTGTAGCTCTGGACCACTTTTTTTAAATGTATCTTTAAAGGCTGCTCAAAAATGCCAACCATTATGTCAAGGGTGAAATCTACTCACCTTCACTACCGTTTCGCAAATGTGATCATGCACCACCTTCGTGCATGCGCAGGACTTCCCGCACATGCGCAGAGCATAAAAAACAAATGTGATGACATCCGTGCGGGTGGGTTGAGCCTGCTACTAAGAACACCTGCAAAGGTAAGTAGAACAGCAAGGGGGGGGGGAAATCTGCTGTGCCATGCGATTTACATTAGCTAGAAAGCAGGAAATCCTACTTTCTAGCTAATATAAATTGTGCGTCACAGCTGATTATCAGAAATACAGGCTTGCCTGAACCAGTAGCATTTTTTTTTACCACCGATTCGGGCAAATCGGTAGCTTTTTTTACTACCAGTTCGGGCGAACCAGTCTCAACTGGTAGCATTTCACCTCTCCGTGATGTAGGTCACAATAATCCAATTTAACTGCTCTGGCAAAGGCAAACATCAAGATGCTATCATTTAAAAAACAAAAAAACAAAGAACACTAAAATAGCAAACATTGTCCCTGATAAAAGAACGGTTCTCAGACATGTTGGGCAGGAAGCCTGATTTGATCTTGTGATTGTTATTTGTCATTTCCCTTGGAATGTCATGAAAATTGGACTGTTTCATTTGCTCCTTTTGTCAATGCTTCTTGGCACTCTCCCCATTTTGTTTTAGCCTTAAAAGCAGCGACTGTCTCAGTATTTTGATTAAGGAAATCTGATTCAGAGAAACCAAGGTTAAAATTTCAAAACATGTAGATGCTCAAAACCTAAAACATAATGGAGCTGTTTAGTCAGCTGGTAGAATTTTCCCGCTCTCAACTGTGTTGAGTGCAGGTATCCAGAAAATAGGATAGGAAACATTCCAGTTTTCCTCAATCATCTTCACATATGGCAGCTTCAACCTAGTCTCACATTACTCCCTTCATAAATCTTCTCTCTATATAAAAGCCAAATACCACTCACTCATCACAACATCCCCAGAACTATAAAGCCTACAAACTTGAAATTTGGTATATACACTATATTGCCAAAAGTATTCGCTCACCTGCCTTTACTCGCATATGAACTTACTGTAAGTGACATCCCATTTCTAATCCATAGGGTTCAATATGACGTTGGTCCACCCTTTGCAGCTATAACAGCTTCAACTCTCCTGGGAAGGCTGTCCACAAGGTTTAGGAGTGTGTTTATGGGAATTTTTGACTATTCTTCCAGAAGCACATTTGTGAGGTCACACACTGATGTTGGATGAGTTTACGTGGCCTACCACTTCGTGGCTGAGTTGCTGTCATTTCCAAACACTTCCACGTTCTTATAATACAGCTGATAGTTGAATATTTAGGAATGAGGAAATTTCACGACTGGATTTGTTGCACAGGTGGCATCCTATCACAGTTCCACACTTGGATTCACTGAGCTCCTGAGAGCGACCCATTCTTTCACAAATGTTTGTAAAAACAGTCTGCATGCCTAAGTACTTGATTTTATACACAGGTGGCCATGGAAGTGATTGGAACACCTGATTCTGATTATTTGGATGGGTGAGCGAATACTTTTTGCAATACAGTGTATGTTCCTCTTGGCTTCTAGGTGCTCGATAAGAAAGGATTTTTGGAAATGACCATCAGATCATCAGTATTTCTTATACAGTATTATATTAACATGCATTGATGCTAAGGAATTAGATGTTCTACTCCCCCTCCCCACCTGAAAGGAACTCTGTTCCAACTGCCAGTTGCCCTATATAGTCGTAGCCAGTGCATGACTCATCCGGCCTGCTGGCTGGCCCAATCACATGGTTTTGTAGCGAAGCATGGGTATCCAGCTAGTTCATCATATGAACAACCCATCCCACCCCTCTTTTGTTGCTTTGCACACTCTTCTGTGCGGCCATTCTGCAACCGAGTAGATGCAACAGATTAAAACTAGTCTCAACCTGGCCCTGTTTTGCTTTGAGCTATAGCTATATTTGTTTTTATACCTGATGCATCAGCTGAAATGCATGATTCACGTGTCCCATTAGGCACTGACAAATCTTCTGCAGACAATTATATTTAAAAACCAAAAAGCCAGCAACAACAACACATAAACCCTCACATAGCACAAAATGAAATCTCCAAAGGTAGGTGGATAAAGCCATTTAATATTGTAAATGGAATCCTGATTGCCAGGGCTTTCTTTCTTTTTTTTTTTAAGCATGTGCTTCTAGTGCATAATTGCAAGGCCTTAATTTGTTTTCCTCAATGTATTGTAAATAAAAGGTGCATGAGATTATCCTCAGCCAAGTACAGCCATGCATCAAACACCAGGGCCATTTCTTCACAGCATTTAGAAGCAATCATGGTGCTATTACTTCATAATCTGTCACGAGTGTGACAAGGGGCACTAGTTCTAAAGTTCTGAGAAAGGGCCAAGAAGGTGAGGGATGGACAGGATTCATAGATCTGTGGTTGCTAATTAATTATATGAGCAAGGGATCCCCAGGAGGGAGGGGTACATTTCACAGGAATAAGAGGAAGATCAATACAGATATTTTGTGGGGTAGAAAGGGGGCAAAGAAAAACCCTCTCTAATAGTTCTCAGAGTACATGACGGATGCCGATGGCAGAGTGATTGAATTCTGTCCATAGGTGTGAACAATAAAGAACTCACGGAGGAAGGCAAATATGTGCCCCTCACCCCTCACCCATTTTTTGCTTCCAGGTTGGTGCAGGAGGCCTTCCAGGCCCAAAATGGGGCGCATGCAGCCCCCCCCCACCCGTTTTGGCTTCCAGGTTGGTGCAGGAGGCCTTCCAGGCCCAAAATGGGGTATGGGGGCATATGCACGTACAAAAATCCCCAAAATTCAATGAGAGCGGCCCCTGCACATGCGCCCCACCCTCTGCACATGCACATGTGTCCCCCGCATGTGCCCCCCCCCCCGTGCATGTGCGGCAGAGACCCGAAGACTAGCTGGCCGGCAGGAGGCATGCATGCAGGCACAGTGGAGTTGGGCTGGGGCGATGGCTGGCATGTCTGCAGAGAGGGCTCTGCGTCCCACCTGTGGTGTGAATGCCATAAGGTCGCCATCACAACTCTATATCATTTCAGATGAATTGTTAATCTTCCACGCTTTCTCTCTCTTTCTGAGCATGGTAGAGAGAAGTTCCCTGAGGATGGGCTCCAGCACGAGTCTGAAAGTTGGAAAGGCTAAACTTGCCATAGGACCTCAAAACCATTTCTCCTTACCGTAGAAAACCAGATAATAAAAGGCTAAAGCTCTGTAACAAAAGAAGTATTACCATCTCACTTTGCATAATATCTGCATGAGCTCTTAAGGATTTCTGGCATATTAAAGCATTCAAAGCAGCTCAAATGCTTGTGTACCTCCTCAATGGCTGGAGACCTTCCTTTCTTGGATCAAAAACAAGATGAAGTTTAAAAACCACCTATTCATAATTAGGATCGTGAAATTGGAGTCAATGATGAGCTTGTGATGGCACAGCTGGAGGCCACGGACTCGGAAAGGGCAATGAAAAAGGGACAGAAATAGAGACGGCAGAGTGTAAGGGAAGGCGGGGATGCTGGAGGGAAGAGAAAAAGGGGGTAGGGAGAAACAGAAACAACATCCTCTGTGAAAAGGGGCTCTGGCAAACCTCATTCACTAAATTGACTCTTTCTGAACTGAACCGAGTTGAAACAACAACCAAAGAACTGGCTATGGAAGAAAATAGTAATTAATTTTCTTCTCCAATAACATTGTACTGCGAACTAGAGCATACAAAACCTTTGCTAGACCAATTCTCAAATACAGCTTATCTGCCTGGAATCCACACTGTATATCGGACATGATTACAATTGAGCGGGTCCAGAGGTATTTCACAAGAAGAGTCCTCCGCTCCTCTGCTCACAATAGAATCCCTTACGCCACCAAGCTCGAAATTTTGGGCTTGGACAACCTGGAACTACACCACCAATGGTCTGACCTAAGCATAGTACACAAAATTGTCTGCTACAACATCCTACCTGCCAACAATTACTTTAGCTTCAATCACAATAATACATTAGCACGCAATAGATACAAACTCAAGGTACATCACTCCAAACTCGATTGCAGAAAATACGACTTCAGCAACAGAGTGGTCAACGCCTGGAATGCTCTACCTGACTCCGTTGTTATATCCCCAAACCCCCATAACTTTAACCTTAAACTGTCTAGCGTGGACCTCACCCCATTCCTAAGAGGTCTGTCAGGGGGCATGCATAAGCGCACCAGTGTGCCTACCATCCCTGTCCTATTGTTCCCATTTATTTGTACCCATTTCCTGTGTTCATGTTTATACTTATACCTGTTATCTCGTACATGTTTGACAAACTAAATAAATAAATAAGCTCAAATGAATTGGGTATGACCCTTCATAACCAAATGGACATATGCTTGCCCTCTCAAACTGCCTTTGGCAAGAATCCATGACTCTTCCAAGGACATTTCAGTAAGATCTCAGATCCTATCCATCTACTTAGCCATTGTCTTCTACACTTCCCTCAATCTTGGCGATCTACTTTTTCCCTAGTCTCATCTAAAGTATGAGTTTCTGCTTTGCCCATTATTATTTCTTTCATCAAAGACCGATGGATCAGTTGTACTAGCAGTCCATGGTACCCTAAACTTTATTAATCTCTAGTTATGAAATATCTAGAATGTTTCTGTCTTTCTTTCCCAGTTCCCAAGTTTCACACATACAATATCATTGTGAGACTTAGTAGTGATTTTTGTCATCTAAATATCCTTCTTCTTCCTGATCTTATCAATATTTACCATTGTCTTCCTCACTAGGTTCATCTCGTTTTAACTTGCTCCAGCACTGTCTCCATAGTTAAGTTTCTGTATTGTCATTTTAAAGGTAAGGGATGTGGTGGCTCAGTGGTTAAGACACTGAGCTTGTTGATCAGAAGGTCGGCAGTTCAGCAGTTCAAATCCCTAGCGCCGCATAATGGAGTGAGCTTCCGTTACTTGTCCCAGCTTCTGCCAACCTACCAGTTCAAAAGCATGTAAAAATGCAAGTAGAAAAATAGGAACCACCTTGGTGGGAGGATAACAGCATTCCGTGCGCCTTCAGCTTTTAGACATGCTGGCCAAATGACCATGGAGACATCTTCAGACAGTGCTGTCTCTTCAGCTTTGAAACGGAGATGAGCATCGTCCCCTAGAGTCAGGAACAACTAGCACATATGTGCAAGGGGAACCTTTACCTTTATTGTCATTTTGCTGGTAAATTAGAAAGTCGAATGGTGACACTAAGGTTAACCTAGAATGGTGGTGAAGTCAGATGGAGCTGATTGAGAGAGAGAGAGCCGAGGTGGCACAGTGGTTAGAGTGCAGTACTGCCAGCTACTTCAGCTGACTGCTAGCTGCAGTTCAGCAGTTCAAATCTCACTGGCTCAAGGTTGATTCAGCCTTACATCCTTCTGATGTGGGTAAAATGAGGACCCAGATTATTGGGGGCAATAGGCTGATTATGTAAACTGCTTAGAGAGGGCTGTAAAAGCCCTATGAAGCAGTATATAGGTCTAAGTGCTATTGCTATTGAAGCCAACCTGCCAAGGAGAAAGACCTCCAAAAATCACAAGCAGAAAATGGCAGGCAAACCGCTTCCCTGTTATTTTTTTCATCCTCTCTTCCGATGAGTGGCATTTGTGGAAATGTCAGGCCCTCTAGCATACTAAGCTGGGGAGCATATGGTTAGGATGAGGGAGAGAAGAACAAAAAGAACTGTCCACTTCTGCTAAGTATTCCTTCTGGTTTCCCATCTATATCCCTTCTGGGAATGAGTTGTCCATATTGCCAATCATCTGCCAATCATAAGATGGTGACATTGCAAAATGGATAAGATTTAGAAGGAGAAGGGAGGAAGGAGAGATAACTCCCTAATTAAGCCATGGTGAAAACAATGATTTGCAGATTAATACAGTGATCTATAATTTAACAGAATAATAGAGTTGGAAGGGACCTTGGAGGTCTTCTAGTCCAACCCCCGGCTCAGACAGAAAACCGTATACCACTTCAAATGGTTTAGACCATCTTCAGTCATACTCGAAGAGTGGTTCACACATTGCAGTAAGCTAAGCTTTAATTTACAATTATTTATTTTAATATACTATAGTTGGCTGGAATCACAGTACAGTAATTCTCAACCTTCCCAATGCCGCGACCCTTTAATACAGTTCCTCATGTTGTGGTGACCCCCAACCGTAAAATTGGTGTCTCGGTTCCTAAGAAAATTGAAAATATCTGTTTTCCGATGGTCTTAGGTGACCTTTGTGAAAGGGCCATTCGACCCCCAAACGGGCCCCGACCCACAGGTTGAGAACCAATGACTTAGTACAAATCACTTAAAGAGACACCAACCATAGTTTGCAAACTACAATAGCTGAATGTGCATGTTAAGTCAAACCAAAGACATTACAAAGGACCTGGTATTTTTGTATGAATTAGGCCAAGTCTACAGATGATTACACAACCTCTGTGGAACAGAGATGGGAATTTGCAACACCCCCTGATGTTTTTATAATATCTACTCAAGATGCATGGATCAGTATAAATCCAGCCAATGTCATTACTAGAGATTATTCTGTTCTAATTCCTTAATTCAGAATTTAAACAAAAACCAAACAGAACATTTGTGGTTGTTACCTTATAGAATATGGACATAACGTCCTTCCTTGTAAGACTAATCTCAGTGTATATTTTCCCTCTGACTCTATCTTTACATGGCTGAAACAGATGTCTGTTCTTTGGATTAGCACTTCATGAGCAAATGTTTTTATTGTCCTAAGCTTGGATGTTTTATATTGTTGTTTGTGTGTCCCCACATATAATTTTTGGCAAAGAAGAACGCAGAAGCATAAAAATGAATGTGCCCCTTTTCCTATGAAATCTTCTCAATGCATTTTTCGTATACATCATCTCCTTACATTTGCTATATTTAAATGCAAGGAAGCTGTAACCTTTATTTTTAAAAATGCAATTTCAGAAAATGCTCTCAGCGGCATTTTAGTTCAGATTGCCTTTCACCTCCCCCTCCCCGCAATTTTCCATACGGTTTACTTCTACTAATAGCAATAGCAATAGCAGTTAGACTTATATACCGCTTCATAGGGCTTTCAGTCCTCTCTAAGCGGTTTACAGAGTCGGCATATTGCCCCCAACAATCCGGGTCCTCATTTTACCCACCTCGGAAGGATGGAAGGCTGAGTCAACCTTGAGCCGGTGAGATTTGAACAGCCGAACTGCAGACTGCAGTCAACTGAAGTAGCCTGCAGTGCTGCACTCTAACCACTGTGCCACCTCGGCTCTCAAGAGTAATCAAGAGTAGTATAGAGTCATCAAAGTAAGTAAGGCAAGGCTCTATCAAAATGAGACCATAATCAAAGAAACTTTGTCAAGAAGCCCAAACACAGAAAAGGATGTCACAAGTTCCCTCAAGAAACACACAATCCATATATATGAACCAGTGGTGGGATTCAGCCGGTTCGCACCTATTTGGGAGAACTGGTTGTTAACTTTCCAAGCAGTTCGGAGAACCGGTTGTTGGAAGACATCTCATTTCTCACACAACCCTGATGTGGCCCTCAGTGAAATTGAGTTTGACACCCCAGCTCAAGTCTATACACAAGAATCTAATCAACTAATGTTTAATACTAAACTGGCACTAGAGAAGGGTCAATGGAATTCAAGAGGGAGTTGCACCAGTTGTGGAATTGTAATGACTCTAGACTGATGGCTCACTTAACTCTTCCTCCAGCCCTGCCTGCTCTTCTCCTACAACAGCTTATTAAAATCCAATGTAACTTGCATGATACTCTCTTGACTAAGGCTCACTTTTATCAGTGTTATCAATGACTTGATCATCTTTTAAGGTCTCCTTTTAGCCATCCTTTTTCCAGTCATTTGGAAAGGTTAAGCATTTAAATTAATGACTAAGCTTATTCAAAAGACTATGGCTATTCTACCACATGGTGCTCTTGTGAATGGCAGATGATGTCGACAGATGGCTAGGCCCACGGATGTATTCATCCATGGAAACACACTTGAGTTTTCTTCCCCAATCAGCTCAGCTCCCCACCCCACCCCAGTTTGCTCAAAAAACCCTGGAGATGGCAACCCATAATTGAAGAACAGCAGTGATCCAAATTGTATTTAAGAATAGTGGAGAAAATATGCTCAGATGAGCCCCCATGAAGCTTATTGCATCTTGAACAAGCTCCCTGCTGAGAAAACTGTATGTATGTATTGGGAGGAAGGGGGAGGCTTCTTTCTTGCAATGTACTTAAAAAAATAATTTGGCCTTAAAAAAAAACCCTTTGTTTTATGTGAAATGTGTAAAGCTGCTGTCATTTGAACCCCATGTCTAATTTTTGTTACTAAAAAAAATTCAATTTATCCCTTTCATCATCAATTATCTTCATAATCTGGCTTCTGCTTAATAGCAGAAACTCTCTTTTATTCAATCCCTGTCATGCCACAGCATATAACTTTTATATACTGTTTTTGCTCTCTAGCCCCATCTCGTGGCCGGAGGGATAAATACCCTAACACGATCATTACATTCTGTTGTTGCTCTCTAGCCTCATCTAGTGGCTGGAGTGACAAATACCAAGTATATTGTTTGAAGCTAACTCAACCCATTTACCCATCAGCCCACAGTCTCAAAATAAGTACACGCTGGGAAGCCAGGCTCCATTTCCTTTAGCATTTGGAGAAGGCAGAAGCACAAAGAAGAATCTGTCTTAATCTGTGGCACAAAAACGTGGCCATCCATGGGACAAAAACACATCCCACACACGGAGCATCGCTGGTGATATTTAAATTGCTTGTATTTATTCATTGTTATGTTCAGCAGTAACTCAATACTGTCTATCTTGTATTTGGTTCCCATCGTATGTATCCCTATTTTCCCCAGTTTCACCACATCCTGTTCTTTCAATGAAGCATTCAGATCTATGCACATGGTCTGTTTTATTGGAGAATAGGTGGGTTTAGATGCATGTTCAGCTGCACACAGACAAATGTGTAGTGAGGACAGAACAATCCCATTGCAGTTACATTTGATTAGCATTCTAGAATGTAGAGGGCCAACAAGCAGTCTTCACTTGAGCCATGAGGATCTAGCTACCAAAGTGCCTTCACTGCTTTGTCGTTTGCCATATTTCACCCACCTCCATCTCAAGCAACTGAAAACTTTCCCCAAAAAGTAACCATGGGACACGAAGGGGTAAGGGGGAGGACCCAATCTACTTACATGTAATGCAAGTGAGGATTCTTATCAAACGCTCGCGGCTGGATGCTTCGGAGCCCTGAGTTTGTGATTGTCCTGCAAAGAGATGCAAAAGGACAGTAAAGGCAACCCATAAAAGAAAGAAAGAATCAGTGAAAGTCAGGCATTCAGAGATCTCACATAATATTGAATCAGAAGAGATAATTGGAAGACTATCCTGCCAGCCTGAATCTAGAGACCTTTAAAACATTTCCCCTTCATTGGGGAACGAATCTGTCAAGATCGTTTTTTCTCAATACCGGGGCAGCCAAATATGTCAACTACAATTATTTGAACTTCACTTTCTTTTTTGAATAACTTTTCCACTAAAATTCAAAAGCATTTAGTGCACATTTGTGCAAACGTGCCTCTCTCTTTTTTGACAATTCTGCCTAAGGTACACAGATTTTTAAAGCATTTTTCTTAATGTAATACATTTTTATGAATGTCTCTCTGCCTCCCTCCTCCCTCTCTCTCTCTTCTATCTCTCTATCTATCTATCTATCTATCTATCTATCTATCTATCTATCTATCTATCTATCTATCTACCTACCTACCTACCTACCTACCTACCTACCTACCTACCTACCTACCTACCTTTCTTGCTCTATCTCTTTTCTGTCTCATCTATTTATCAATCATCTATCTATCTATCATCTATCTATATTGTTCTCTCTCTTTGCTCTCTCTCATCTATCTTTCTTTCTCTCTCTTCTCTCTCATTTCTCTCTCATCTATTTCTCATCTATCACTCATCTATCTCTTCTCTCTCTCTTTCTCTCTTTCTCTCTCTCTCTCCTCTCTCTCTCTCTATCATCTATCTTTCACTATTTCTCCCTTTTATCTATCTATCATCTATCTATCATCTATCTATCATCTATCATCTTTCTATCTTTCTCTCTTCTCTCTCTCCTATCTATATCTACCTATCTATGTATCTATCTATGTACGCATGCATGCATGCATGCATCTGTCTGTCTGTCTGTCTCTCTATCTGTCTGTCTGTCTGTCTATCTAATCTATCACTTCCCCCCCTCCAAGGAAAAGGAAACCCCTCAGAGGATAAGATGCAGCAGCAGGCTGCCCCATGATTAATTTAACTTCAGTGTGTATCATTTCCACAATTCCAAAAGTGGGGAGAATACCAGCCAACTTTGCATAGCTATTTTAAGGATTTCCAAGGCAAAATGAAGCATTTCGTCTGCCTAAGGCATTAGTTCAATGCTTTTGACAGCTTTAGTCTCAAACAAATGAAGCATATATCAAAGTCAGATCATCCGTTCATTAACCCTCAAAGTGCTCTACAACTTGAGTTGCTAACATGGGGTACCCCAGATGTTGCTCAATTACAACTCCCAGCATCCCTTGCAATTTGCCCTGCTATGTATGGATCCTGGAAGTTTATAGAAGAATGACATCTGCCATTCCATAAAGTGACTATCTCTAGTCTTACTAGATAGCAAACTAGCCATCTCAGCCTTAACTGGAACTGCTACTAAGAATTAAACCAAAGAACGGATGGGTGGGAAAATGGAAACCACATCAATTCTCTCAATTAAATCAGATTTCTAAGCTACATTCAGCAACTTGAAGTGAAGTGTCAAATCAAACCAAAGACCTCTACATCTCTCTAAACAATTTAAAATCTTGTCCTTTAATCAGTTTGGAAGTCTGAATCCGATTGATTCAAAGGGATGGGTCAAATTGGAGTCCAAAGCCAATCAATTTTCTGAATCAATGTGGAGATCTGAATCATATTATAGGTCTAAATCAAATCCATGTTTCAGACTGGTTTTTATTTTTTTGCCTGACTTCCGTGTCTCTAGCAGGACTTGTGTAGGCCAAGGGAGCATTCTGTCATTGAGCAGCAGCTGGTTCCCAAGCAACTGAAAATTGCAATCAGTGACCAAACATCTTGATGGAAAATGAATAGCAATCCGTGCCAGGCATCCAAGTACTATTTTCCATCTCTCCATCATTTTCTTATGGCTTATAGTAACTTACAATTTCAGCAAATAAACATAATAAACAAACATAATAAATAAAATATGTCTCCCTTTTTTAAAAAAAAAGTACTGTACTGTACATGCTTATTTAAATGTTGCTGGTTTATTTATCCACTGGATTTCTATTTCCAATTAATAATAATAATAATAATAATAATAATAATAATAATAATAATAATAATAATAATAATAAAATATAATAAAATATAATAAAATACTTGCAACGAACAGTGAGCTCCATACATCCTACCTCTTTATAATTCTTTAAGTAGGCCATTAAAAAATGGAAAAGTAATCACAGCAATAACCATCAAATAAGAGTCAGAAATATGATAAAATTAACAGTTATCAGCAAGTAAAACAATGGCAACATCCAGCTGAAAGTCTAAATTGTGACTTGCACACACTCACCTTTTTAAAGGTCTCGCAAACAAATTCATTCTCCTAGAGTGCCATTTTCAAATAGAACTTTTCTGATAGAATGTCTCATAAGACGTAAATGTTTCTGATTGTTCCTAACACAACAAATATGCTTTATAAGAGTATCGGTTACTACATATTATTTTCTCCTCCTGTAAGGGAATATGTCTATATCTATTCCTTTGATTTTTGTTTTAAAAAACCCTTCACTAGCAGAAACACAGAGACACAATCACAATTCCAGCACTAAATTTAGAGACATTCTGAGTAAGCCACTTTCCAAGCACGCATAGATAAATCCCACAGAGGACATTCGCTTCTCGGGGGTAAGTTTCAGAATAACGTAGCAAAATTGCTTTTTGTGTGTGTGTGTGTGTGTGTGTGTGTTGACTTGTGGGGAGAGGCAGCTACCGTAAGATTTGCTTTCTTGACAGAAGGCATTTGACAAATTTAAATCCCTGAGAAACATTTAAAATGGAAGTTTTCAGAATATGAAATTGAAATTGATAAGCCTGAAATTGATAACAGGCTGAGTCACAGCATCATGCTCAGTATGGACATGGATTCCCAGCTATGGGAATCTCCAGGAGTCTCCATCCTTGGCTATTTGAAGACATGTGGAATTTCAACTCTCAGAAGCTGGCTGAGGAATTCATGGGGTTGAAGTCTACACGTCTTAAAGTTGCCATGTTTGGAGACCCCTGTTTTAGGGTGTTTTATAAAGTCCCATATGCAATTTCAGGGCAGGTGATTAGAAGGTAGGTTACCTTCTAATCCACCAAAATCCAATGAAACAAACTGGTCTACAAGAAGCAAACCGTTCTGTCCAAGCCACCCAAATCTAAACCAAAATTACAAATTCTGCACCGGACGAATTATCAGAATGACCAGCTACATGAAACAAATGGAGATTCTATTTTCTTTCGGCATCTAATCCCAGCTGCAGTTAGGCCCACTAATTTGTAAACTTCACCTTTGGAGATCTTTTATGGATCTGTAGTTCCAGAACCAAATTTAATTGCTCACCTATTAATGTTGGCTTATTTGGTGTGAGAAGATGCGACCTCAGCAAAAGCTCAACTCCCTTCATGAAACCTACGATAGCACTTTATTTCAGAAAATGGCAGGAGGAGGCCAAAAGGTGGGTGATGTGCATTTTGCAATTCAGTGAAACACTTCTAAGTCCAAGTTTATCTGTGTATATTGAACCACAAGAATATTTGGTATTAAGCCCAATGAGTATGTAAAATATTCATACTAGAAACATACTTTACCTATGATTTCTGATGATAGTGGAAAAGAACAGAGACCTGGTCAAGCTTTGCTTGTTCTCTCAAACTGAGGCAAAGACACTCATTAAACAATACACAATACTCACAATCTCTGGAGTCCCGTGTACAGCTCCATATCTACGGCATGCAAAGTCTGCAAATTCTTCCAATACTCTATGTATCTATAGGGAGATAATGGGGTGGGGAGGAAAGGAGGTGACTTTAATAGAGAAATACAATGCATTAACTTTCCAATGAACCATCTATGGAGATTCTTAGTAACCCAGGTCATGGTTGTCCCAAAGATGCTTTTCCAAGAGGCAACTGGACTTTTTCTCTGAAGATGTTTCACTTCTCATTGAAGAAGTTTCTTGAGCTGAAGAAGCTACTTGGATGAGAAGCTCAATGCCTTCAAAGAAAATCACGAAAGCCCCAGTTGTCTCTTGAAAAAATTTCAGAGGAACCATTGACCGTGCAGTAGAACCAGTGATGGAGAAAGCACTGACAATCTCTGAAGTTGGTGGCTTTCATCATGATTTCAACTGGCTTTTTATGATGCCAGATCCACACACCATATAACTTTATGATGCTTGGATCTGGTATAGGTGAGACAAATTTGTCAAGACCACAAGCAAACCTTGATATGACATAAAATAATGATAGGAGACTTCCTGCATAGGAAGAATTACCCAAATTATTATTTTTATTGACCATATTAAATGGATATAATTTTAAACCATTCAACATTGCTTTGCACATAAATAAGACTGGGTAGGATTCCAGTATTTAGTCTATTAATTGTTGTGAGTAACAGAGCAAAACCTTAGCGAAAAGTGTGCCTCCAATTAACTGATACATTCAGCAGGTGTATTTCCTTCAATTGCCTCCTACAGATGTAGTTCTCAATCTTTTCTTCACCATGGAGCCCCTTTAAATCCCTTTTGTGGCCACGGACCCCCAAGACGTAACTCAAAATTTAAACCATCACATTTCTTCAAGTATTCATGGATACCCTGTGATGATATCATGGACCACAGGTTGAGAACCGCTGTCCTGCAGTATCTTCAAGAGGCAGATAAATAAGGAATGACACCTCTTCCATGGAAAAGCCTCCAGCATTAAATAGATAATCTCCTAAACCCGTGATGGCAAACCGATGGCACGCATGCCAGAGTTGGCACACAGAGCCCTCGCCCCAGGTCAGATCTCTGTGGTGTTTCTTTTGTGAGCTTCTGTTTCCCTGCAAACACTGAAACAGAAGCTCACAAAAGAAAAAGATCTTACCTCTTGCTGCGCTGCCAGTGTTGGGATGCCCTGCCTTCCCGCCGTTAGCTATTCTTCGGGTCTCTGTTGTGCATGCACGCATGTCCATGCATGCACGTGCATGTCCACACATATGCACACATATGTCCATGCATGTGCCTGTCCGAGCATGCACATGTCCATGTTCACACATTCTCACACATTTCAGTTTTGGCATGCGCAATTGGGCACTCGGTGTCTAAAAGGTTGGCCATCGCTGCCCTAAACGCAAGATTTTTTTTTCTCTTCAAAAGTACTGTTTCCTTTCCTAGGCATAGTCATTTAAAAAAAAAACCAAAAGGCTCTTTTCCCCCCTTATTTAACCAATTCACTAAAGAAAACCTAGCTAATAAATCAATTTTGTCATTATTAATTAATCAAGAGCTCTTGTTGCTCAAACCGAGAGAGATAAAAAGATTTAAAAAAACGTGTCCTCTACATTTCTGCAGCTTTTAACTCTTTGTAAAATCTTGTTTTAATAATAATAGTAATAGTAAAAAAAGGAGCTGTCCAGAAGAAAAATGAAGGCAGATTTTCCTCAGAGCAGCATTGGACCCTTCAAAGAACTAAACAACCAATCAGAATTGCTGTACAATAGCTTGGGGCCTATTTGAGTGTATAAATGTATTTTTTGTGGAGGGAGACTGTACATTTCAGTTAGCACATTACTGCAGTGGCATCAGCTTTCTGAGGTACTTCAAATTGTGGCTCTTCTTTTTATGGAACACGCTTAAAGTATTTGCACCCTGCTTTTTTTTTCAAAACTGTTGCCCGAGACAGTTTCCAATTAAAGGCACACAATGTAAAATATAGATATGCCACAACAAATTAACGTAAAGCAAAATCACAACAAGCTATATTAACTGGAGGAGAAATTAATATATATTTTTTTTAAAAAAAACCCTTCTAACATTGAAAACTGTTAATAATGTTTTGGATAATTTAGACATACAATTTCAGCATAGGGGTAAAATCTTTAGCATAAAATGTAGCGTCTGTGATCAGGAAACATATTCAAAATGCTTTAGTCTAGGCATGCAAAGCTTTCTTAGGCAAAAGTCTCAGGGATGTGGGTGCCTCTGAGGCCCAGGAAAGTCCCATTTTCTATTGCTGCCTAACCTGTAGCAATATTCCTTCAAACAGATAATTTCTTCCTAAACCTAAGAATTTTGGGAGATGAAATTACAAGACATTAAGCTGAAGGTAGTAATTTGAGATACACAGTTTGGTTACAGTATGACAGCCAGAAGAAATAAGTGCAGTTCTAAAAGTATATGTAAGCCTTAGGATCCATTTCTAGATTCTTTACTCAGATGGATTTCAGGACATGATACTATTCGCCAAAAAAATATGGATAGTTAAGTTTTGATGGCTTCACCCTCCAAGGATCTGCCAACTCCCTTTGGAAGGTAATCAATTTTGCAATCCCCATTACTTTGTTGTTTTGTCTTTTCTAAATCACACATCAGAATAATAGAGTAATAGGGTTGGAAGGGACTTTGGAGGTCTTCTAGTCCAACCCTTGCTCAAGCAGGAGGTCTTATACCATTCCAGAGAAATGGCTGTCCAAGCACTTCTTGAAAACCTCCAGTGATGGAGCACTCACAACTTCTGGAGGCAAGTTGTTCCACTGATTAATTGGTCTCACCATCAGGAAATGTCTCCTTAATTCAAATTTGAATCGTTCCTTGATAAGCTTTCCACCTGATACTTCTTGTCCTGCCCTCAGGTGCTTTGGAGTTTGTCAACCTCCTCTTCTCTCTGATAGCCTCTTAAATATTGTAAGACTGCTATCGTGTAACTCCTAGATCTTCTCTTCATTAGACTAGACATAGGCAGGTCATCGTACAATCCTCTCATCATCATTGTTGCTCTTCTCTGCACTCTTTCTACAGCAGGGGTGTCAAACTCAAGGCACCCTTGGGGTGCTTAGTTCTGGCCCATGGGGCCACCTTGGAAACAGCAAAGGACCAGCTCACGGTGCCCCTGCCAAGGAAAAGGGAGCTCGGGAGGGGCCATTTTTGATGGCAGAAGGTTGCAGGAGGCTGTTGCAGCTGAAAACAGAGCTCAGGAGCCCTTGGACCACCACAGGTACCCCTGACATGAGTGACCTTGAGCAGGCCACGTCCACCCAGCCACGCCCACCCCAGCCTCCTGAGGTCAAACACAGCCCTTAATGAAATCAAGCTTGACACCCCTGTTCTAGAGTCTCAACATCTTTTTGTATCATGGTGACCAAAACTGGGTGCAGTATTCCAGGTGTGGTCTTACCAGTGCTATATAAAGAACTAACTCTTCATGTGAGTTTGATACTATCGCTCTATTGATACAGCCTAGGACTGCATTGGCTGCATCAGTCAAGTTCAATGTTCATGTGCAAATGTTGTTCCATGAGAGAGAAAGATTACATTCATTTTCTGACCTAAGCTCACCATCCTAACAATTTCATATTTCTCAATCACCTCTCCCACTATCTCACTTCACTTATATGGCTTTTTTTTTTTAATGATGGCTTTGTGAGTTTGAATGATTATGCGACTGATTAGCGTTCCAATTGAAGCCTCATTTGTGTTAAGTGAAATGTTCATGTTCTAGGTCAAGACATTTTAAACAACCATTTCCCAAATCAATGCCATTGCTGTGTGCTCGCTAATTACTGTGCTCTGTTCTCCATTTCTTAATGATTATTTTGTTTTACAAAAAGAATATTCAAGAAAAAAAATCTGGATGTTATACATACCACTTCACAATGTCATTGTGATTAATGAAACTTAATTAACCCCCGTATTTTAATTTCTTTACACAACTCTCCCAAAGGTATATGGTTGCATGTACATTTTGTAGGTAAGGTTTCTACCTGTGTGTCAATTTCATATTCCCATTTCGAATTTAAAATGATTAAAAATATTACAGATTTATTGTGCACAATCCCAATGCACAAGATCGCATCCCTGTTAGTCCAATTTTTTTTACAGCTGCAATCCCTCACCTCTTTTCACAAAGTGGAGAAGTATTTTCACAGGAGATCTGCAGCGGTAACATATGTAAACATCCATTTTGTATGTTCAATTATGCTAAGAGCGTAGATGTGTTCTTCCAACATCAATGGAATGGCAACAACAATTATTTTAAATGTGTCTTTATGGTACCAGTCTCCATGAGCCCAGGGTATTCTGACAGACATGTCATAAAAGAAGGACAACTGAAACACTTATGTCACATCTGACACCTTTCAATACAACCTATTAGTAGATAATAAAGCTAGGCTAACATCTGCAGAGAGACTGCAGTGTTATGTTTAACAATACAATGAGGAAAAACAATGCAAGAGAAATTGCTACAAACATCTGTCTCCATCTCGTCGTAATTTCATTTTCACACAATCAGGTCTACCCAAAAAATGTAGAGATTTTTTTTTAAAAAAGAAACAAAAACAAAATGGCAAACATTACCCAAAGAATGTCATGTTTTCAACATTTCATTCGGTTTTTAATACCAAGGAAATGGGTATAAATACTATAAAGGAGACTGTGTTATGTTGTCCTGAGCTGAATCTATGAAACACAGTCAGTACATGTAGTGATGGATAAACCAGTCCTTATCATTTGTGGCTGTCCAAGATGTATTGTCACAACACTCTTCCAGTGTGACATTTAAGATAAACTGTGTGAAAATCCACTTTTTCTTTTTGTGCACAAATTTTGGTACTGTATTATTACTTTAACCACAGTTTTGGTCTAAGGGGCACTGATATATTATTTTTGAACCAAGTTACAAGATTACGTAACCATGTTGTAAGATTTAGATTTGTCCGCTGAGTGACACTAATGATCGGATCCAAACATTTGTTCATGAAATGTGAATCAGGTTAACCCTATTTTTCCTGCTTACTATTAGAGTGAACGAAAGATGCGAGAACTCTTCATCCATTTGTAAATTTTTTTAAAAACCATTCATGTGCACACACACACACACACACATTTTCCATTGACAAGGAACTCTGCCCATAGTCAGAGTTCATAGTCAGCATTTAATTTGTATTATCAGGGTGGGGGAATCCATATGATCAGAGATGTTAAGTCTAGAACTTTGAACTTGTGATACACAAATGTATGCAAATACTGTAACCAATCATATATACTGTATACTTATGCAAATTATGTGCTTGAATGTAATCTAGAGTTGCAGGAGGGAGGGGAAGCAAAGAGACAAGTAGCTTGGAATCTTTGGTGTGTAGAAACAGGATGAAGGCGGATTCTCCCTAGCAGTTTGTGGGGCATAGCAATAGCAGTTAGCAATAGCAGTTAGACTTATATACCGCTTCATAGGGCTTTCAGCCCTCTCTAAGCGGTACAGAGTCAGCATATTGCCCCCACAGTCTGGGTCCTCATTTCACCCACCTCAGAAGGATGGAAGGCTCAGTCGACCTTGAGCCGGTGAGATTAGAACCGCTGAACTGCAGATAACAGTCAGCTGAAGTGGCCTGCAGTACTGCACCCTAACCACTGTGCCACCTCGGCTCTATATCTAATAGTTATGCCAACAGTTGCTTTAGTCTGGCAAGATTCTGCCTATAGACCAGCAACAATAAAGAAACTACTCTGAAGTAATTCCTTGGCACATTCCTGGTTCCTTGGATATGACACATTCAGAGGAATGCCATGGGAAACCACACATCCAGATACAATGGAACACATAATCTAATACATAACTTTAAACAAAAGAGAACAATAGAATAACAGAGTCGGAAGGGACCTTGGTGGCCTTCTAGTCAAACCTGCTGCTTGAGCAAGAAACCTTATGCCATTTCAGACAAATGGTTGTCCACTCTCTTCTTTAAAAACTCCAGTATTGGAGCACCCACAACCTCTGCAAGCAAGTGGGTTCATTGTTCACTGGTTCATTGTTCCAACTGTCAGGAAACATCTCCTTGGTTCTAGATTGGTTCCCATCCATTGTTTCTTGCCCTGCCTTAGGGGCTTTGGACAATAGGCTGACTCCCTCTTCTTCGTACAATCCCTCAATATTGGAAGGCTGCTATTATGTCTCGCCCAGTCCTTCTTTTCATTAGACTAGACATACCCAATTCCTGCAACCATTCATCATATGTTTTAACCTTCAGTACAGAGGTGGGTTTCAAATCCCGGACCTACCGGTTCGCTCGCACATGCGCACAACACTTCTGGGATGCACAGAAGCATCCGGGCAGGTGGGTAGAGCCTCCCATCACCGCCACTACCAGTTCGGCCAATCTGGGCCAAACTGGGAGCAATCCACCTCTGCTTCAGTCCCCTAATCATCTTTGTTGCTCTTCTCTGCATTCTTTCTAGAGTCTCAATATGTTTTTTTATATATATTGGGGCAACCAAAACTGGATGCAATATTCCAAGTGTGATCTTACCACTGGAGTTCTATGCTAAAACTTAGGAAAAAATGAGAGGAAGTTGCAATATCAACTTATATAGTACATAGTATTGGGTTCTTGATGTTCTCTGAACTTTCTGCAGGTGCTTCACTATCAGGCCTTCAGGTTTGGGGGATCAGACTATTAAAAGAGGCTACAAAATGTACAGACCTTTATAATGATTGCCTTTTCCAACTTTCTTGGCCAGGGATCCTGCAAAGGAGAATATACTCCTTTTACTCAAGGATCCTTGCTGCATTTGGATTGCAGGCATGCTGAACTCCAACTATTATGTGGCATGCAAATGCAACATAATTGAAAGGGGAGCGGTGTGCTAGGCGCTATTATCTTGCAGGGTAACGAGAAAATTGATTTGTTACCCAGGCATGTTACATTGAGTGATCCAATTGAAAGCATTTGCCTTCAGTGATCCAGTAGGTTTACCAGATTTAACCACCCCCCCCCCCAAAAAAAGCAAAAGACGAATAAATGAATTCAGAGCAAGAGAATGAAGGCAGATAGGAACCTGTTTCTCAAAATATCTGCCACAAAGGACCCACCTCTTTGCCTCTCCCCATTGATTCCAGCAATTGTCAGAAAAATGGAACTCAGAGGAACAGAGACTGATTGGTGCTTAGGAAGCTGATAGGCTCCATAGCTTTCCATTAAAGCCCACTTCAGCTGGATTGCACCTCCTGCACTCAGCTTTAAGAAACTGCAGCCAACAGAAATACAAGAGTAACAGAGCAACTCACAAATCATCAGGCAGCATTTAAAAGGGCAAAGCAAGCCACCCACACAAGATATAAAGGGGGAGTGTTAAGCTTTCTACTGGCTGAGGCTGAGCTAATAATTCATAACGCACCTTATGTAATGTTCACAAACAACATCACCAGAGAGTAAAAGATTGATTGGTTCCTAGGTTTTAATTTAATTCCTGCCTTTGCAATTAAACTAAAACTCCCCTTTTATGACTCTGTAATGCCTTCATTCAGGATAAAGTTGGGGCAACTGGATGGAACTGAGCGTTTACTGGATGGATCCCCTTCCTGACACCTAAGGGGAGTTCACAGCAGATTTTTTTTTTCTTTATGCCCTAGAAAAGAGAAACATCTGCTGTTATTTAGGATTGGACTCTCAACCTTCCGAGTCAGAGGGGAGCATCTTTACCAGTTTTGGTCTCCACAGTATAAAAAAGATGTTGAGACACTAGAAAGAGTATAGAGAAAAGCAACCAAGACGATGAGGGGACTGGAGACTAAAACATATGAAGAATGGTTGAAGGAACTGGGCATGGCTAGTCTAGTGAAGAGAAGGACCAGGGGAGACAGGAGAGCAGTCTTCCAATATTTGAGCAGCTGCCACAGAGAGGAGGGGGATATCAAGCTTTTTTCCAAAGTGCTTGAAGGCCAGAAAAGGAATAATGGATGGAAACTGAACAAGAAGAGATTCAACCTGGAAATAAGGAGAAATTTTCTGATGGTGAGAACAACAAACCAATGGAACAGAAGTTGCCTTCAGAAGCTGTGGGAACTTCATCACCGGAAGCTTTCAAGAAAAGACTGGACTGCCATCTGTCAGAAATGGTGCATGGTTTGTTTGGGAGGGGGGTTGGAATAGATGACCTACAAGGTCCCTTCCAACTATTCCAACATCAATATTCTTCTGAACTTGAGTATGGAGGGTTCTGAAAGCTATTATCTCATGCTCTCCTAACAGGAAATCACTTCCACGGAATGCTTCTGATTAAATATTCATTAAAACATAATGCTATTTCAGTGCTGCATTTGTTTATTTAGAGTACTTAAGAGAAATAGAAGTCAACATAACCATAGCAGACCATGATTAAAAGACACCCCTGTTGTGATACACCTTAGTAATTCAACACATTTTGTATCAATATGGAACAAGATATTCACTTAAAATAATTTTTGATTGAAGATCATTGTGGATTATCAGATATTATTTAAAAAAAAATACTTGAATTAAGGGAGTGTGTGTGTATATATGTGTGTGTGTGTGTGTGTGTGTGTGTGTGTGTGTATTATAACACAGGTTCGAATCCCAGTAAGGGTATGGCTAGCTGATGAGAGCTAAATAGCTTGAAATAGATCTATACTAGTCTCCCTTTATTTATTTATCAGCACAAATACAACATATATGTGTGTGTGTGTGTGTGTGTGTGTTATATTTGTGCTGATAAATAAATAAAGGGAGACTATAATATAACACAAATATAACAAAGGCAACAGTAAAAATATTGGGTTTCTGTCGTGATAGACTCTTGTGACGAGCCAATTGACAGATGATGGAAGCAGTTAGCTTCCTCCCATAATTGGGGCATACCAGGGGTTGTGACACTATTTATATATATACATACATACATACACACACACACACACACACACACATACATACATACACACATACATGATTGGTAGATTGGTGCTGATTGGTGCTGGCTGTGTGTCTATTGTTGTTGTGTGTTGTAACAGCCTGGGTGGTGGGTGGGGCTTTTAATATAAATTAACCTTAGCATCATTCCTATCACCATTTCCTCCCACTTATGATTGTATGACTGTAACTTTTTTGCTTATATCCTTACGATTTATATTGATATTGCTTCCTAGTATGATTTGATTGCTTATTTGTACCCTATGACTCTCATTAAGTGTTGTACCTTGTGATTTGTGATGAATGTATCTTTTCTTCTATGTACACTGAGAGCATCTGCACCAAAGACAAATTCCTTGTGTGTCCAATCACACTTGGGCAATAAAGAATTCTATCTATCTATCTATCTATCTATCTATCTATCTATCTATCTATCTATCTATCTATCTATCTATCTATCTATCTATCATAAGATTAGAGCTCACAGGACAATATCTAAATCTCTATCCTCTGAATCGCACAGGTTCTATTTGGTCAGTCTGTCATCTGTATTCAAAGACCCCAAAGGTGCCAAGGACAGCTGTAGATCTGAAAGGCCAGCAGTGGTGATCAGTTAAGCAAAAGATGTTACTTGAAAGTAAAGGGATAATTTTGCTGAAGTCTAATCCTGACTGATGAGAAATTTACAGAATTTTTTTTGGTTTTGTTTTACCAGTTTGCAGAAAGGAAACAAAAAGTGATCAACTTTACTGCTGAATTATCTGAATTAGAAAATCTTTCTTAAGCTTATCACTAAATTGGTGGATCGAAGATGAAGCTGTAGGTAGAAAGTAACTGAACACTTGGAGATTCTCTCAAGTCTTGAGAAAGGATGGTTGCTGAGCTCCTGTGGGGTTGGTTTTTTTTTTTTTTTGGATGTATACAAACTGAGATGATAGATGATAGAAAGATGATAGACAGATAGGATAGAGAGATGAGATAGAAGACATAGAGATAGATACATATATGAAGATAGACAGAGATAGGCAGAGAGAGGGGGAGGGAGGAAGGGAAGGAGGGGAGAGAGGGTTACTATGCCATGTTGCAACTGAGATTGACAGCTATAGAAATAAATATTTATTAGATAGCTAGATAGATGGATGGATGGACAGATGGACGGACAGATAGGATAGACAGATGAGATAGAAGAGACAGAGATAGAAGAGAAAGGGTTAGGGAAAGAGAAACACAAAGTTTAGATGAAACTAGACCAAGATTGCAAACCAAGGTGAGTTTTTTGTTCAAAACATTCCATTCCATTCCATTTATTAGACTTGTATGCCGCCTTATTCCCCGGAGGGACTCAGGGCGGCGAACAGACGTATGGGGAAGGGGACAATACAAAAACAAACGAACAAGACAGGATGCAAAGAGAGATTAAAAACTACACAACAATCAGCAATTCGAGTGGGGCTGGGAACTCATCAGCCCCAGGCCTGCTGGAACAGCCAGGTCTTAGCGACTTTGCGAAAACCCAATAAACATATTGCTTTAGCTGATGAAGCTACATGGGAATGTATGTAAAGTGTTTTATAAAGCCAGAGATAAAGTTTCCAGCCCCTCATTGTGAAGAAGAAGCCAACATAAAGCTCCGTTTTTTTTCTACTAATCAAGATTGCCTTTTTAAACCTTCCCAACCCCAATACCGAAAGAGTCCATTATTGATGGAACTCCCATGCTGGATAGATCATGTATAGCTGTTTCATGCCACTGTAAAATAACTTGTATTGACAACTAGTTGCAATGCAGACTTAGAATGCTGCACACATCATTCACAACCGATTCCCCCGCCGTCTAAACCCCACAGATACCGTAACTTTATTTACAGAGCTCAGACACATTTTTAATTAACGCAAGGAGGACAAACTCCAAGCTCTCCCTTCCCGAAACCTGTAACATCTGTGCTCGCTGAAATTGTAGCTAAAAAGTCATTTAATGCTATGCCTCATCTAAAACAAGCTTGCTGCAGTTGTTATCTTTTGGTAACAACTTCAGCATTAGAGGATCAAAAGAAAAGACACCAAGCCAGACACTTCCCCCCTCCCCTGTTATAACAACTTGTTTATACCGGGTTTCCTCCTTGTGTTATAAACCTGACAGCTGAAATGCTTGTTTTACACAGGTTAATGTGGCCCATATGTTACTGCTTCTGCTGAGCTGGCTTCCCTTTTCTCTTTTCAGATGCATTTTTCTTGGTGAAAGTCAAAAATCAGAGGTCTGTGCAGCTTAGGGACTAGGGAACAAGAGTAAAGGCTGTTGCAAGGAATAAATGAGCAGCACCTGGCAAATTCTGTTAGATCAAGATGGCTGCAGGCCATTTGTTCCAATCTGATGCTCAAAACTAGCAATCCCTTTCCAAACATTGCCTCAGTGTGAAATGCCAAAGAGAGCCTTTTTTGCACACTCATGTGGAACAAATAGTAAATTAAGAGCAGTCCATGTTGGGACAAATAATCGGAACTCCCCATTCATGCTGCTGGGAGTTAGCATGCAGAAATCCAACCGACAGACTAAATTACCACTCTGCTGTTCCTAACTTGGCATGAATGCAATCCAAAACCTTCCTGTTAAGCCTATTTGTTTTTCCCCTGAGAAGCCAGTGTGAGCTTTCCCCATTGCCCCCTTTTCCCCTTAATTTTCCAAGGTAGCAGGAGAGGAAAAATCCAATATTGCCAAAAGCGGTGCCTATGTTTAAGGGCAACTGTATGGTGGAGAAATTCAGGCATTATAGTGGAATATATCACACACACACAAATCCTAATTCAGCTATCTTCAGTTAACCACAGTTATCCATCATCAATTCTGACTGCTCTTTAGGCGGCCAGATTCTGAAGAGGAAACTCAAATACCATTTAATGCTTATTATCTCATTAGGTGGCCAATGGTCTCATTGGCCACCTAATGAGAAGGAAGGACTCACCAGAGAAGAGCCTAATGCTGGGAATGATGGAGGGCAAAAGAAGAAGGGGACGGCAGAGAACGAGGTGGCTGGGTGGAGTCACCAAAGCAATTGGTGTGGCCTTAAATGGACTCCAGAAGATGGTAGACGACAGGAAGGCCTGGAGGAATGTTGGAGAGCAGTGATGGGTTGGACAAAACTTTGCAACTAGCAACAATGATCTTCATCATCATCACTATCAAATATTTGTTCATCATAGACCAGCATGTAGAATACAGAGATCACAATTAAATAGAATAAAGTACAAAATAAAAGAAATGCTTAGCCTCGTGATTCCTTCACAGTTAAGTTATCTTCATTAAAGTATCAATAACAAGTTGACAAGATGATCCAGGACCTTATTTATTTTACAACGCTTTTGGGCCATCCCAATCATCACTGATGAATGTAAAACAAAACTAGGAATGGAATGGAATAGAATAGAATAGAATAGAATAGAACCTTGGAGGCATTCTAGTTCAACCTCCTGTTCAAGCAGAACTTATACCATTTCAGATATGTGACTATCTAGTCTCTTCTTTAAAACCTTCAGTGATCCATGATTTCTGGAGTTCAGCTATTCCACTTTTTAATTGTCCTCAATGTTAGGAAGTTTCTCCTTAATTCCAGGTTGCTTCTCTCTATTTAGTGTCCAACCCTTCATCAACTTCATCAGTGGTCAGTGTTTTAAATGGAAGCAAAGCCACCTGATTCAACAGCTACCCATCACCAAGGCTATTATCCAAAAACCCACCAGAAAAAGAGGGTTTTTAACCTCTTTCCTAAGCGCTATTAGGGAGAGGACCATCTTGACCTCAGGCAGGAGGGAGTTTCCTAGGATTGGGGAAACCACGGAAAGATTTGGCTCCATGCTGCTGAGCCCTGGGACCTAGTATGGAGATCAACAGGATCCCTTTGCAGATGGGATGGTAAGGCTGTGCTGAGAGATGATCATGGAACAGGGAAAGAGGGTGTCAGCCACAAAGGGCATTATAAACATTAACAAGGGTTTTGAATTGTACCTTGAGACCAACAGGCAACTTGTGCATTTCCTGCAGTCCCACAGAGCCCACTCCTCCCTGTTGTTTAAGAAAGCTATAAACAATTTGTGGCTGGTCTTGATGGGTTTAGTAACTAGAAGCACAAAAAACTAATACCTTTGGTATGGAAGCAATAAAAAGTTAATAACCAGGCACTAAAAAGCTGTTGCTATGAAGAAGAGGGGTAAAAAAAGATTTTTGAAGGTGATATTTTCCTCCTATAAAAAGGATTGGAGATGTCTAGGAGAACTCCAAGGTCCCCTCCATATCTGTTATACCAGTAATGGTGAACCTTTTTGGCACCAAGTGCTCAAATTGTAATGCGCACACCAGAACCCTAGAAACTCAAAGACCAGCTGACCGTAGTTCATGCATGCACCGGCCACTTGGTCTTCTGGTTTCTGACCTGCGCATGCATGCCAGCCAGCTGGTCTTCGCACATGCTGGAGCCCCAGAAACCTGAAGACCAGCTGGCCGGTCAAACACAAAGGTCAAACACAATCCTGATGCATCCTTCAATGAAATTGAATTTGACGCTACTGTCATAAACCAATGCAATATGAACTCTGAAGCTTGTGGGTTCTGTATTCCTAGATCAGCCAAGAGATGAAATGGCTTTGTTGAGATGACAAGGAGGGGCATTAGCATCCTTCATCAGGGTGTAACACTAAAGATAAATGTAGATTCACTTTTTCCAACCTAGTCTAAGAATTGTGACTGATTCTTGGAATCCCCATTCAAGATGGCTTAATTCCTGAACTATAGACATTTCCCAAAAGGAGAATGGCTAAGGGAGTGCTTCAGGTTGAGAAAAATAACTGGTCTGGAAACAGTGCAGGATAATTCATCCTCCTCTCAGAGAGGAAAGGGTACCCTATCCCTTTCAGAGGTTACACTTGAATTTTTTTGGGGGGAAGGGAAGTCATCATGCAGTAAAAATAAGACTAAGGCTATATTGTAAATTCTCTAAACCACACATGATATACAGCTGCAATCATTGTGCAGAGAGACCAAACAGGTAGCACTCTTCCTTCCCTTCCTCCTTTAGCACCACACAAGGGAGGAATTTGGGTTTTGCTCGGTTACAATCTCATTTGCTGAGGCTTTTCTGCAGTAAATCCCAACTCTTTGAGGGGAATTAGGTCTTTAAAATTCATAACCTCTGCAAAGTAGACGTGCATGGATAACATAGTCTCTATGCATGGGCTAACAAACAGGTTTCAAAGTTAACTATTACACACACACACACACACCACCCAACACCCCATTCATTTATTTACTTTTTATTTTCCCTCTCTCACCACCTTCATTTCCTCTTACCTAAGGACAGCAGTCTTCAAACCTCACATTTGCATGGTCCTTTTCTTAAAGAAGGAAAAGTCTTAGTCCAATGCTCTCATTGCAAATTGCGCTTTCACCTTCTTGCGTTTCTTTGTCTCTCTTCCAATTCAGAGTTAAGTCACCTTAGTGGAGGCTGATACCCACACTGAAATGTACTCATGGCAGCATTGATAGACGTAGAATGCAGAATATAGAATATAATATTCTTTATTGGTCAAATGTACTTGGACACACAAGGAATTTGTCTCTGGTGCAGAAGCTCTCAGTGTACATTTCAGCAACGAAGTGATAAATTGAAAATCATAAATCATAAGATATAACCAACAAAATGATAGTAAGATGCCAATAAGAGTAGGTAATAGGAAAGATGAAAAGGATAATAGTAACAGATATCCTTAGGCAGAATTTGTTAGATAATTTAGTAGTTTTTATATAACAACTTCTCTCTAGCTCCTACAGAACATTTGTGGGCCAGAAGTTGCCTCCAGAAATTGTGGGTCTGAGCAGAACCTGAAGAACTAGCATTTCCATAAATTTAATTAGCATTTCCATAACTTAATTAATTTAGATTAATTTGTAATCTAGAAAAAAATTAGAAGAAAAAAAATCCCCCCTTTTTTAGATTAAAATAAATAACAAAAGGAGGAATCGAGATTAGGACAGTCATCCCAGTCATGCTTCTTTTTTATTGATATGCATTCCTTGTCTTGGGAGAAAGAAGGGAAAAACAATTCACCAAATGAAATTGTCCCATTGTTGGAAACCGTTATTCTGGTAGTTTTTCCGAAATCTACTGCTTGGATATTACAGGGGGAGCCTATTGCATGGAAGGCCCGGCGTATGCGCAAAGTGAGCCCGCACCCGTGCGGTGAACCAGTAGTAACAAAATGTGCAACCCACCACTCTACAGAGACATGGCTTCTACTGGTCATTAAGGAAACATGGGTGGTTTCCTCCATGGAGCATGGCACTCACATAAATAAATAATGGAAAAAATGGCTCTGTTTAGCTCCCTTTAGCTATCCATAGAGAGAGAGTCACCCTCTTTTCCTTTCTTACATTTAGTTCTGTCCATGTCTTCCTCTAAGGCAAAAAGCTACTAAGAATGCATCCAATGGTCACACTGAGTAGGCATCCATGTGCCAACAATCTGACCCTGCTCTGATTTGGGTTAAAATCCATCTGCAGATAAAGCGAGCCAACATTCCCAAAGTGCATGCCAGAATGAAAAGCCAAAACATGCCATAAATAACCCAAACAAAGACAGTTTGTTCTTCGGTCAGCAGAATTCACAGGGGACACTGCAATCTGGGCTAGTGAGACAAAGGGCTGGGAGGAAAAGAAACAGCCAGTGGCCCTTCATTCCTGGTTTATAAATTGTGGCCTCAAATTCCAAGCTCCTCTCCAATACAGAAGAGCATTAATAAGAATTGGAGCACTTTCCCCATGAGAGAAAGTAAATGATTTTGATGTTTCTTTTTTTTAATCTAGAGAAAAGACATGCCACACTTGGAAAAACATACAGTTTTTTTTTAAAAGACAATATGGTTTCATAGAACCATAGGACTGGAATAAACCTGGAAGGTCTTCTAGTCCAACCCCCTGCTCAAAGCAAGAGATCTCTGCTGTATTGGAAGAGGCACTTCTTCTCTGTATCATCTCAAATGTATCACAGTGGAGCATAAAATATTTTAAATTCCTAGCTCTTTGGCAGATATAACTTCCTGTGTGTTGTGTTGTGTTTCATTTTTCTTAAAGGAGACAGAGAAAGATAGGACAGATTAATAATTCCATAGAAATACTTTTGATCAAATATTTTATTTTATTGCATCGCTTAACTCTTCCCAGACATTTTCTGTCATTAGCTGAAACCATTTATCAGAAAGTTCTTTTTAATCCAAGGTAGGTAAAACACCTTAGTAAATTGATTTAAATGTTCCTATTGTGATTAATGTGTAATGGATTTGTGTATTACCAGTAAAAAAATCTTTGACAAATCTCAGATAACTTAGCCTAGATCCATACTCAAGACCTATCAAAAGTCCACTAACAAACAAAACTGTTAGGGGACTGGAGGCTAAAACATATGAAGAACGGTTGTTGGAATTGGGTATGTCTAGTTTAATGAAAAGAAGGACTAGGGGTGACATGATAGCAGCCTTCCAATATCTCAGAGGCTGCCACAAAGAAGAGGGAGTCAAGCTATTCTCCAAAGCACCCGAAGGCAGGAAAAGAACCAATGGATGGAAACCAATAAAGAAGAGAAGCAACTTAGAAGATGAAGAAATTTCCTGACAGTTATAACAATGGAACAACTTGCCTCCAGAAGTTGTAAATGCTCCAACACTGGAAGTTTTTAAGAAGAGATTGGATAACATTTGTCTGAAGTGGTGTAGGGTTTCCTGCCTAAACGGGGGTGGGGGTGGGGGTGTGTGAACCAGAAGACCTCCAAGATCCCTTCCAACTCTGTTATTCTATTCTAAACAACCAAGTTCAGAAAATACCAAAGATTCCTCAAATTCATCCCTATTTATTTCAGGACAGAGAAACCAAAAGGCCAAGGACTCATGCCAACCTACAGCAGGTGTTACTACCTGCATGGGGATTTATCAAGAAGAATCAGAAAAGGTGACTGTCACCACTGCAGAAAATATCATGATTTGCCATGGTAGAGTTGATTTGCTCTACACCATAAAGGGGGAAAAAACACCACCATAAAATATAGGAAACAAAGCACCATGGACAAAATGAATCATTATAGCTCTGTTAATATGTACATACACCGTCCCTCTGAAATTTGCAAAGCCCAAAATTGGGGAGATTACATTACAGGTTGATTACCATCCACTGGAAGTTTTAAAGAAGAGATTGGATAACCATTTGTCTGAAGTAGTAGAGGGTTTCCTGTCTAAGCAGGGGGGGTTGGACTAGAAGACCTCCAAGGTCCCTTCCAACTCTGTTATTCTGTTAAAACAATCCCTGGAATTTTTCCGTTGCAGTGCAGTGTTTATGTCGGTAGTTGATATTTTATTAATCTTTAAGCAGATCTGTAGAAAGAGGGCACGCTCATCACCTTCACTACAAACCATCTGTCTACCTGATCTGGGAACAAGCATAATTGTTTTTATCTGTTAAGCGCCAGAGGTAGATATGCAAATCCAGAAGACTGTCAGTTACAACCGGTGATGCTAACAGCAACTCAAAAGAGATGATGACATTTGGAGTCCTACTATTTGCTAACGTTGCCTTGGAAACTTCACTACCAGAAAGAAGCTTTCTCTTCATTAAACCCACTCTAATTAGGCTTTGTACTGCCAAATAAAATGGTGGTGCCAGGTCAACTGGGAAAAATATATATATGAAAATTTCATCTACCTAATAAGAAATAACGGGATGTGGTGGCTCAGTGGCTAAGACACTGAGCTTGTCAATCAGAAAGGTCGGCAGTTTGGCGGTTTGAATCCCTAGTGTTGTGTAACGGAGTGAGCTCCCGTGACTTCTCCCAGCTTCTGCCAACTTAGCAGTTCGAAAACACATAAAAAATGCAAGTAGAAAAACAGGGACCCCCTTTGGTGGGAAGGTAACAGCGTTCCGTGCACTTTCAGTGTTTAGTCATGCTGGCCACGTGACCACGGAGACATCTTTGGAGAACGCTGGCTTTTCGGCTTTGAAACAGAGATGAGCACTGCCCCCTAGAGTCGAGAACAACTAGCAAGCATGTGCAAGGGGAATATTTACTTTTACCTTTAATAGGAAATAATTTCTTATAAATTGAGTGATTTTTCTCCTCTCTAGTTTTATTCTAAAATTATTAGCATGGTGGATTTATTTTCAAGTATTCCCTTATTATGGTATTTAATTGATGACCAATGTCTCATATCTGTTAAAAGTTGTATAAAATAATTAATCATTAACTTCTAACATTACAGCAGGGGGAAAAATAAATAGAACTACCAGAAAGCAGTTTCTCTCTGATAGGAATTCCACCAATGTACTTGGCATCTATTGGCTTTGTTTTTTCCCTGCTAAGCATTTCTCTTCAAAGCATTTTGTCATGTTCACTCATAAACATTACTGTTAAAAACGCATCCTTAATATAGCACAAATATTTCTCTGCTTCTTTCCAAAATACAAGAAGCCTGCTAAGTATTCCAACTGAAACAGAAGAAATTAAAGGGTTTTGTTTTTTTTGAAGCTTGATAATATCTTAGAATTTTTCCAGCTTTACTCAAGCATGGAACTGGTTATCGGCTTAGCATCTCATGTACCATTGCAATTCAGGGAATTGAATTTTGGATAGGAAATAGAAGAAGAAAAAAATTAGATTCATATCTAAGTTTAGCCAGAAAAGTCAATAGGTTGGTTTAGACAAATAATAATTATTCCATTTAGGATGGGAAAAGATGCTTACTCGAGTTTCAGAAGAGGAAGAGGAAGCAGAAGCAGAAGAGGAGGCAGAACCAGAAGAAGCAGAACCAGAAGTGAAGGAAGAGGAGGAAAAAGTGGAAGAAGGAACAGAAGAGGAAGAAGAGGAAGCAAAATAAGTAGAATCAGAGGAGGAGGAGGAGGAGGAGGAGGAGGAGGAGGAGGAAGAGGAGGAAAAGAAGGAGAAGGAGAAGAAGGAGAAGAAGGGGAAGACGGAGGAGGAGGAGAAGAAGGGGAAGACGGAGGAGGAGGAGGAGGAGGAGGAGGAGGTCCAGGAGGAGGAGGAGGAAGAAGAAGAACAGGAAGAAGAGGAAGAAGAAGAAGAACTAGAAGAAGAAGAGGAGGAGGAAGAGGAAGAAGAGGAAGAGAAAGAAGAAGAAGAAGAAGAAGAAGAAGAAGAAGAATATTGTTAATAATAATAATGCAGGAAATGTTTTATTCGGTAACACTCTATGGAAATTAAAGTTGAACTGTGAAGAAGCAAGATCAAAAGAGTATTTATATCTTTGAACTTCCTTATTGGAGAAAAGTCCTGTGAATACCATCCTACCAGATTCCCAAGAAAACAAACAAATGGATCATAAACTCAATCAACCTAGTGTTCCTGAGGCACAAATGACCAGGCTTAAATCGTCATATTTTGGATACTATGTGAATACCTAACTATCTGGAGAAGTTTATAATCTTGGGAAAGGTGGTAGGAGAGAGAAGAAAAAACAACTAGCAGCAAAATATGCTCAATTACAATAGCCATGAGTCCTATCAGAAAATCTGACGGTTGGGGACAGATTATCTTGGGGGAGGGGATATATCCATGAGATCATGAAGAATTAACACCAACTTGAGAATACATGATTAACCACTTTTTAAAAAGATACTGCCTGATCTTAGGAATTCAAGCTGCAGTCATGAAGTTCTATCACTCAATGATACTCCTAACATCTGAGATATGCTGGTGGTTTAGAGCAGTGGTTCCCAAACTTGACAATTTTAAGACTTGTGCACTTCAACTCCCAGAGTTCTCCAGCCAGAAGAGCTAACTGGAGAATTCTGGGAGTTGAAGTCCACAAGTCTTAAAGTTGCCAAGTTTGGGAACCACTGGTTTAGAGGATACATGATTAAATTAGGACTCAACAGATGGAAGTCCTTATCTAATGGTACTGATTCTTTGTTGCCTCATTACCTGTTAGTCATAAAGAGGAAGTAGATTTAAGATACTATCTTACTATCATTCTGCCTTGTTTCCTCTAACCTGGAGTCATTTCCTTCCAAGGCACATAATCTTTGACTTTCTTGTTGATAAGAAATAGTTGCCTGACTTCGCCTATCACTATAATGTACTTCCTATAAATGAATCTCCTATCTGTTATAGTTGTAAAACCTGTTTCACTAATCATTGCTCAGTTTCAATTTCCATCACACACTCAGTGTTTATGCTTTTGATCTCCAACAGCCTTCCTTGTCTCAAATTCTTGGAGGAAAGCAAACATTCTGAATTTTCTTCTAATGCTAACTAGTGCAAAAAACATAGCCACGAGCAGTGGAGGAATTTAGATGTTACTGCAAAGAGGCGAGTGCTTTATTTTCTGTGTGATTGGATAAAAACAGCATGTGGTTCCTGAGACACAGCTTATTTTTGGTGGCATGGACAGAGGGAGGAAGGGATGGATGGAGAAAGGAAGGGAGGCAGGCAGGCAGGCACTGTTGAAAATGCCTGGACTTCCATGGTCTCTCAGTGAGAGGGACGGGGAGGGAGGGAGGGAAGAAGGAAGGCTTCCAGATTCATAGAACTGTTGTATAACCCAACACATGGTGCTTAGCTGTATCCATATCAATCATTTGCATTCAAGTGTAATCATATCACAAACCTTACATGACCTCACCATCTCAATTTGCAAACAAGTCAAAAGCTGTCATTAAGTTGACCATCACAGCAGGCACCTGGTTAGAATGCCTGCATACAAAAATATGTGTGCAGTCTTCTGGAATTACAAGGACAAATCCCTGCGGTTTTCTTGGCAACATTTTTCACAAATAGTTTATCCTTTCCCTCCTCTTAGGACTGAGGAAGAAAGACTGGCCTGAAGTCATCCAGTGGGGTTTGTACCATAGTCTCCTGGTTTCTAGCACGGGTGCCTTTAACCCCCTACATCGAACTGGTTATCTTTTGCAAAACTACAGATCCCTAAACCAGGGCTGGCCTGGAAAACCAATTTGATTTCTTTGCCTGCAATAAAAGCCATAGGGAGAAGGAAGGTGTTTTTCTGTCCTTTTGCAACAGATTTTGGATGATGGCTGAAGCAACTGAGAGATCTTCCAATATTTGGCAGAAATTTCAATAATAAATTCACTTTGCTGTGGTCCCAAGCTCTGTAGAGGAAGAAGAGGAGGTGTCACTGACCAAGGCAATGGTCAGATAAAAGTGGTCTGAGTCCAAGAGAAGAAAGTGATTTTAAAAAATAAACCATCACAGACAAGTCCATCCTTAGTTCATTTAAAAATAAATGGGAAAATACATTCAGATTCGCAAGATTCTGTTCCTATAGCTGTTAACAATAAAAACGGTACAGCTGGTCCTCAACCTATCACCGCAATTGAGCCCACAATTTTGGCTAAGCAAGACAGTTAAGTGAGTTTTGCCCATTTTACGACTTTTCTCGTCACAGTTGTTAAGGGAATCACTGCAGTTGTCAAGTTAGCAACATGGCTAACATGGTTTGGCTTTGTTTGACAGACGGTCACAAAATGGGACACTGCATCTGTCATAAATATGAATCAGTTGTGAAGTGACTGAATTTTGATCATGTGACACCACGGGGATGCTGCAACAGTCATAAGTGTGAAAAATGGCCAGAAGTAACTTTTTCAGTGCTGTTGCAACTTTGAACGATTATGAAAGGAATCAAGGCCTTATCTGTACTGAACTCTATGACAAATGGTTTCTATCTCTGGTCTACTTTGGAGAGGCAGGCTAGCAATTCCCCCTGCCAAACTTAAAGGGCTTTTATTTATACAACTGACAAAATCTCCATGCTCTGTCCAAGGTTGATTGCATGCTACGCTGACCTAGGCTTAACCAAAACGCACAAAGTAGATTCCTGGTCCCGACAAAACCCTTTTATTTAAACAAATGTTAATTCCTCTCATTCACATTCAGCAAAAGTCTGGTAAACAGTCTTTCAAAGGTGAAGTTATGACCACAGACCTTATCTAGCTTGGAAAACTGCCATGTAAATATTTTCAAAGCACAGTGCTATGCAAAGAAAGACTTGGCACAGAGTCTCTGAGATTCACGGACAGATCTTCACACTCCTGAAATGAACTAATGAACAAATTGTTTCCTTCCAAAGCCCACTTCCCTTTTGCTCCTCTTTTATTTCCTATGGGAGGGGCCATTCACCATCCACCTATGGCTTTACTCCCAAGTCGACCCTGATTTCTTAGCTGTTCTTTTCTTCTGTCAGCTCTGCGCATGCGCACACTAGAAACAGGCTCCAGCTGTTCCTCTGCCTCACTGCTGTCTAGCTCTGAAGGCAGCTAAGAACTGCCAGACAGCCTTGGCTCCATCTCTGCCTCCAACGCAGAGCCCTTGCCTGAGCCTTCCTCAGCCTCCAGGACTGGCCCATGCTTCTCCCCAACCTATTCACTGTCCAATTCTGCTGCCAGCTCTGCTGGCTGCTAGCAGGCCACAACAGATATGACTGCCTCTTCTGCACGTCAAAACTATAGTTTGCAGCTCCACTATTTCTACTTGGGGTTTTCTGAAGTCTCCTGGATGCTTGGCAAGGAAGTTGTGAGGTCAGAGAGAGAGACAGAGAGAGACAGAGAGCCGAAGAACGAGCAAGCCAAGAACGAAAGCTGGACAAGAGCAACCAATCGAGAAGAACAGAGGCTGTGAAAGGCGCACAATAGCCGACGATGTTGCCTCAGAGCACAGGCCCTCAGTTGTTGGGATGCCTGATGATATCACTGAGCTAAAAGACACATCCAGAGTTGTCCCGGCAACAGCGTGCACTGCGAGAAACATAGCCAAAGCAGAGAAGAAAAGACTAGCAATTCTAAAGGCCCAGCCCGGCCCTCCCCCACAGTTCATTCAACTGCCAGGGTTGCAAAGTCTGTTATTTTAAGAGAACGGAACAGAGACTGGGAACTGCCTGAGGAATTCAAAAAATCAGAAGGAGGGGAAAAAAACCCGGAGGAAGTTTATTCCATTAATGAAAGGCAACACTGTTTCACACCTCGCTCGGAGCATTGGTGCTCTCTAAGGCCCAGAGGGCAGCTTGCTCAGCTGCTTGCAATTGCCAGGAGCCAATCTTGCTCCCCTTGTGCCAGTTCAAGCCTTTATTGGTCATTTCTCTTCATAAGGGGCAGCGTTTCCAAGCTCAGGCCCTCCATGGATTGGTTAGTGGGAGAGACTGGCCATCGTTGCAATTGACCAGCTGGGTTCAGCCGCAATGCAAATCTACACAAACAAAGATTTCTTTTTCGGTTTTTCCGAATTTTGAATCCCTGCATCTACTTTGGGGGATAAATCCCTGCATCTACTTTGGAATGCCTAAATTCTTTTTCATTAAAAAAAAATTCAGGACCTGTTCCACCTACAAAATGTACACATTACATTGCTGGCTGCAATATCATTAAACAAGCTTCCAGGCAGCTAGAGAAGGGGAGGGGAGGGGAGGGAAAGGGAAAGGGAAGAGAGGGGAGGGAGAGAAGGAAGGAAGGAAGGAAGGAAGGGAGAGAGAGAGAAAGAAGAAGGAAGGAAAGAAAGGAAGGAAAGGAAAGGAGGAAGGAAGGAAAGAAAAAGAAAGAAAGAAAGAAAGAAAGAAGGAAGGAAGGAAGGAAGGAAGGAAGGAAGGAAGGAAGGAAGGAAAAGAAAGGGAGAGCGAGAGCGAGAGCTTGGTTCTGAGAAAACATTCTTTCGGGTTTTTTACAATGGCATTACATAGCTATGCATTATCTATCCACTATGACTATGGAATTCCATCAATAGTTTTACTGACTTCTTTGGTATCATGGTTGGGAAACATTGAAAAGGCAATAGGTAGGGGGAAAATAGAGCTTAAAGTTGGCCTCTTCTGGACAAGCTGGAACTTCATCTCTGGCTTTATAAATAGAACTTCTAATTTTTCATTCACGTAAAAAGTTTTCCATATGCGACATAGAAACCTGGCAATGCATTGCCAGGCCATCGATATTTTTTTTGTATTTTGTATTTATTAGACATTTATAGGCCGCCCTTTTCCCTGAGGGGACTCAGGGCGGCTTACAGTCAAAAAGGAAAGGATATCCAGAACGTAGCCCTGTGGTCAGAGTTGAGGGAACCAACAGATGCTGTTGGACCTCAACTTGGATCTGTCCATGCCCAGGTGGTCGGAAACCAACAAGACTAGCAATGGTTATGGATGGCAGTTTCCCCTTGTGTGGTTTGCGCTTGTCAACCACAGGTTCCAACACTTTTAGAGCCTGATAGAGACTTCCTTCTGTACCTGGAGATGTTGGGTCTGAAAATCCTGGGATCTTTTGTATGCAAAGTGTTTGCTTTACCGCTGAGCCAAATCTCTTTTCTGTAGCAGCAATAAACATCTGCAGCCTTTGTCTTCGGCTGTATCTTCTGCATGCTGATAGGGAAGAATATCCTCGGGGGGAAATGGCAAGCCAGACTCTGTGCCCTGCTAAAGATTCCCAATGCAATTCAGATAGTGCCACAGATAACCTCTGCTTTTAGGCAGTAGCAAGCCTTCTCTATATGTACAATGGATTCAGGTGCCCCATGGCTATCGTGGAGTGCCAGAATGATGGATGCATTTGTCTCTGAACAAGCTGCAGCATTTAGTTCATGCCCACACAAAGCATTCTGCAATATCTTGGGCCCAAAATATGCCCCAGTATTTCAGCAGTTCTTATTTATTAAGGCTTCATAACGCCAGGTCACACCGTATGGCAGCACAGGTGAGGAATGTTGTGGCCTGCCAGCGGCCAGCAGAGCTGGCAACAGAGTCAGACAGTGAGGAGGTTGGGGAGGAACATGGGCCAGTCCTGGAGTCTGGGGAAGGCTCTGATGAGGGCTCTGTGTTGGAGGCAGAGAGGGGGCCAGGGCCGTATGCCAGTTATCAGCTGCCTTCAAAGTCAGACATCAGTGAGCAGACGAACAGCTGGAGCCTGTTCCCAGTGTGCACATGTGCAGAGTTGCCAGACGAAGGGAACAGCTAAAGAACACGGGTCGACTTGGGAGTGAGGCCAGGCAATGAATGGCTCCTCCCATAGGGAATAAAAGAAGAGCAAAAGGGGAGTAGAGTTTGCAGGAGACAATAAGTTCACTTAATTGGTTCGTGACTCTCTGAGACTCCTTGCCAAGTTTTGCAGTTATCGGCCTGTCAACTCTCCAAATCAGATAAGGTCTGTGACCATAAATCCTCCCTTGAAAGACTTTGCTGGATGTGATTGTAAATTAATAAAATGGGGTTTTGTCGGGACAAGGAGTTTGCTTCATGCTCTTGGGAAGCCTCGGTCAGAACAGGTAGGATGGGATTATATCTCTTAGGAGTCCTTGGTGCTCTCTGAGCTTGGTTGCTTTCTTGCAGAAGTTTCATTATCCAAATGAGGTAACATCACCAGTGACTAGCACTGATGATATTACCTAGTTTGGGCAATAAAACATCTGTAAGAAAACATCCAAGTGCAGAAAGCACCAAGGACCTCTCATTTCAACCTGGAGCTACAAATATTCTCCTTTATTGATTATACCTCTCCAACAGGACCTTTGATAGCAAAACCAGCAGTCCCTTGGTTCAAATTCCTACTTCAAATATATTACCACATCAATGAGAATACAGAACATCTCCAGCTGGATTAGGTATCTGGATCTTTCCAGACAGCCTATAATTTCATCCATAATTATTTAGATGGCTCCAGAATCAGGACGCTCACAAGCAACCATGCATCGTATTGCATTCCTATTTGCTATATTTTTTTCTCCCACCCATCCAAAACCTTTGGTAGCCAGCTTCATGTGACATAATTATTATGATTATAAACCAGATTGATGTAACACAATTATTATATTGCTATAATAGGATGGCCAGTTCATGCAACATGTTTCCACTATGCTTTGAAAGACAAACTACCTAAATCCAGTTTATCCACATATTTCCTTTCTCCCTACTTCTGCTTTCTGATTAAGTTAGAATAATCCAATGAGTGTCCCCCCCCCCACAATGGAATCAAAAAGCTTACCAATTTAAGTATCACATTCTAACTAATTTGTTCCCAAACTTGGGTTTCCAGGTGTGAATAAACAACAATTCTAATTATTTTCAAGCAGCTGGCAAATCATTCTAGGCTCATAAAACCTGTATCACAATAAAACTTGGAATCCAAAGTTGAACATCACTTCTCTATCCCTGAAGACATTTTTTTCTTCCTTGTTGCTTTTTCCTACTCATTTACCCTCCTCAGTACATTGTTTCTGACACACAGGCTCTAACAGGAATTAATAGATAAATCTTCACTCAGCAGAAATTCTGGGGCTAAGATTTTTATTTCCTTACTTTTGCATGAACACAGGCCTATCCTATCTGACAATTGTATTAAAAAAATACAAATACAAATGGAATTTAGAATATAGATAGAGATAGAGATGATGGTAGAGATTGGGGGAGAGAGAGACAATGACAGAGACAAAGGTGTGTGTGTGTGTGTGTGAGAGAGAGAGAGAGAAAGAAGAAGAAGAAGAAGAGGAGGAGGAGGAGGAGGAGGAGGAGTTGAAGATGGAGAGGATAGAGATGATAGTTGTAAAGACATTTAGAGATGATAGAAATAGAGAGAGATTCATGCATATTCTCTTGCTTTATCTTAAAATAAAAATAATCATTGTTAAAATAGCAACAGTAGGACAAAATCAACAGCATTATAGATTATGAAAGGAAACCTGGAAGTCATTTACTTCAACCTCCTGCTCAATGGAGCAACTTAAGTTAAGTTACCCTTCAGAGGTTAACTCCCCACTCCCTAGAATTTACTTCACTATCTTCAAAGAAAGAATACAACCTATTATCTCCTAAGGAACACAACTCTGTCTAAAGGCAAGCAGTAATGGTAACTTTCTCTAAATTAGTTGTTCTGGAAAGATAATCTCAAGCATTTATGAAATCTTATAGCTGGGAACCATCTTTTAAAAATCACCTTAGACTAAGTCCATATGCCCAGCAGAAGAAATTGGCAGACAAGGAGGACACAAAGAGAAAAGCTTGAAGTTTTAAAGTATTTATTATTTAATTTAACGCATGGCATTTATGGAGGTCATGTAAGTTTTAAATGGATGGAGTGAAATCAATAGCCCTTCAGAGCCCTCCTTCTTAATAGCATTAACCTTAACTTACATTTCATTTTTGCTTCTGGCCCATCTACTTTGTGCCCCCAGTGTGTCACAGAACTACCCAGTTTATCATTCTGCCAAAAATATTGCCTAAAATATGGAGGTTAAAGACAAGACTGGCCTGGGCTGAGTTAGTTCTGCTGGCAACAATAAATAAATGGTCTGTCATTGCCGCCTTCTAGGATGCCTGTTTAACTGGGAGTTCTATTCAAGTATAACCAGGTCCAATTCTGCTTTACCTTGTTTGAGAGGTCTGACTACAACCAATAGAATACATTTCTTGCACAGGAACAGGAAGCTCAAGGGCAAAGCCTAAGAGAGGGTATAAATAACCATCACTCTCCGCTCCTTGTGGTCAGCTACCCAGAACTATGTGCTTGGTGGTTCTGCTTCCTCAATAAACCAGTGGTGAAATTCTGTGGGGGTGGCTTGGTGGGCGTGGCAGGGGAAGGATACTGCAAAATTTCCATTCCCACCCCCCTTCAGAGGAAGGGAACTGCAAAATCTCCATTCCCACCCCACTCCAGGGGAAATTGCAAAATCTCCATTCCCACCCCACTCCAGGGGAAGGAAATTGCAAAATCTCCATTCTCACCCCACTCTGGAGCCAGCCAGAGGTAGTATTTGCCGGTTCTCCGAACTACTCAAAATTTCTGATACTGGTTCTCCAGAACCTGTCAGAACTTGCTGGATTTCACCCCTGCAATAAACCATCTTCCCAATCACCCTCCATGTTTCCAGTGCTTTTCTCCCATCTTGGAACTTAACCAGATGGATATTTCTCCCAACACTAGTAATATCTAGACTGACAGGTAATTCAATGCAACATGTCCTTTACTGTTAGGCTATGTCTCCATTCCCATAACCATCTTCTACCTGGTCTCAATTTGAGCAAGAGCTCTACATTAAAACAAAGAGCAGCTGCCAAGTCAGTGCAGAATACTTCCTCATGCCAAAATCTGCCTGACATTTGGGAAGAAAGTCTCCTCCAATAGTCTCATTTTTCTGGTATATATATATTTTTAAGCAGCCCCTGCAAGTCATTTAGAAATTAAGCTCTGCTTTCCACCCACCCTCCGATTTGTCATTCTAATCATCAGTATTTGTGACAGCTCTTTCAGTCACCCTTTCACAAACCTCCAGAACCTCAAAACATGCCATAGCAACATTCGTAGCAACAGGGACAGCCGAAAGTACAGGTATGTAAATTAGGGATTTTATATGCCTCATGCTACCAGGCATCTTCGGAGGGGCTAAGTGGAGGCAAGAACATTATGCATACCACCATCATCATATCAACACTTGAATTGCTAAAGAGCACATTATTTAGAAACAGCTAATAGGCCCCATCTTCTGCTCATTTTTAAGTGAAAGAATTCACATATTTCAAGAAATGTCCCTTATTCCCATTCCAACTTTCGAGTTCTTTGGGGGGTGGGGGGATCAGAACAAGCCCACAGTTCATATCTTTTCTGGGATGAGATGAATTCCATAAAAATGTCATCATCATTATTATTATTTTTAATTTGGATGATCTATTCAGAATAATTCACCGAAATACCCCCTCCTTTAGGGGCAATGTTTAAGCATGCATTCCAAATAAACAATAAAAACTGTTTGAAGACAATATGGATTCATATTCCAATCAGATGGATTGATATTCCATCAGCAGCTGCCAAAAAAGCCAACACAGTTCTAGGCTACCTAAACAGAGGGGTAGAATCAAGATCATGTGAAGTGTTAATGCCCCTTTATAATGCCTAGGTAAGGCCACACTTGCATCCACTTTTGGTCACCATGATGTAAAAAAGATGTGGGGACTCTAGAAAGAGTGCAGAGAAGAGCAACAGAGAAGATTAGGGGACTGGAGATTAAACCATATGAAGAACAGTTGCAGGAATTGGGTATGACTAATTTAATGAAAAGAAGGACTAGGGGAGACATGATAGCAGTGTTCCAATATCTCAGGGGTTGCCACAAAGAAGAGGGAATCAAGCTATTCTCCAAAGCACCTGAGGGTAGAACAATGGGTGGAAACTAATCAAGGAGAGAAGCAACCTAGAACTAAGAGAAATTTCCTAATAGTGAGAACAATTAATCATTGGAACAGCTTGCCTCCAGAAGTTGTGAATGCCCCAACACTGGAAGTCTTTAAGATGTTGGATATCCATTTGTCTGAAACAGTACAAGGTTTCTTGCCTAGGCAGGGGGTTGGACTAGAAGACCTTCAAGGTCCCTTCCAACTCTGCTATTGTATTGTATTGTATTGTACTGTTGTGTTGTGTTGCGTTGTATTGTATATAATGCCAAATGCACTTTATACACAAATTGTATTTTAGGAATAGGGTTGCAGCCGCTGGACATTTCTTGGGCGTATTAATCCCTTCTAGTTTGGTAAGCAAATGCATGCTGGGCTCTGAGAACATAAGGTAGGACATGACCAGGAGGAACCCGAAGGCAGGGTCAAACATGTCACCAGTTTGGAGTCGCTATGCTCTCACACAAGAGACCTAAGTCCAGCCCCCTGTGAAATCCGTTGACTCTTACTTAATGCCAATTTGCCTTGACTGATGGTAGATCAGATTCTTGTTGTTCTCACCCAGCTCCCCAAACACGACAAAACCTCTGACGCAAACTCAAAATATTCCTTTACTAGAAGTGCTGGCAGCCCCGGCAAAAAGTTTATTCCACAGGCTAACAAGTCCAGCCAGCTGGAGGATGAATAGTTGTCTGCCACACCTATTCATCTCCGCCCCCTGCCTTTTATCCTCAGAGCTAGGATGGGGCTTCACTAGCAGCGGTGGCTCTTCCTTCCCAAGGACCAGCCCATCGAGTTCCACTGCTCTCCTCTCCTCTGCCTTCTGCCACACGTCAGGCAATGGACCCAGCTGTTCCTCCTCTTCCACATCAGCCACCTCCAGACCTGGGGGCTGTTAACTCTCCATCTGAGGGCTGATGGATGGCCCAGGCTCTGCCTCTGTCTCCCTCTCTCTGCCAGCTCCATTCCCTCTTCCCCCTCGGAGGTCCCAGGTTGCTTTGATGCTGACCCTAACTCCCACGCCGCCTCTTCTTCCTCCTCCTCCTCCTCCTCCTTCTCCTCCTCCTCCTCTCATTCGGCTGCTGGAGGGGCTGGCGATCAAAAGACCACAACACTTGTGTAAAGGTAGCGTATGTTAGGAATAAAATTCTAATGATTGGGTTGGCAATATATAAATCATGTAACAATGTTGTACCTGTTTCTTTAAAGCATATTGTATAATGTGATTGGTTGCTGTTTTTCCTCAATCAGCCATAAGAGGGAGCCAGAATGATTGTTAGTTCTCTCTCTGTTCATTAGATGCTGGGCTGAACTGATCTGAGCGCAGTGAGCTATTGTAAGTTTCGCAACTGCTAGCAAACTTTGATTACTGGATTGATTATATGATACTGGACTATGTTATTTGGATTATCCTTTAACTAAAAGACATTGATGACTGACTGAATTATCAGTGTATGACTTGGACTGTTTGATGGACGCTGATACCTCTATTTCCACAAAAGTAAATGCCTATTTAAACTGCAGTGTCTCTGTATGCTAGTTTGTGTGTTCTCCAACACAACTCTAACAACGCTTCTCTGAACGTACTCACTCTCCCAACGGGGAGCTTACCTAACAGCGTGGATTCAAACTGCAGTGCTTTTGAATCCCATCCTGGCTCCTGGATGCTTGCACATGACATATGAGCCCATACCACCCGGCAAAAGCCTTGAAAGAGTGGGTAAAAAAAATCTGAATCCTCTGATGAATCATCTCCCAGAAAAACTAGGACAGGTACTGCAAAACATGACTTTTTCTTAGCTGCCGAGGGTTAAGTTGGGAGAACTTTCTAAATAGGTTGCAGTGCTTGGAACACCTTCTTTCGCAGGAAGGAACAATTGCTCAAGGCTTAAAAGCAGATGTTTCACCTGATATATGCTCCAGGTTCAACCCTTGATACTGCCAGACCAAAAAAGACTGGGCAATTTGAAGATCCTGAACAGCTACTAGCATAATTATCAAACTAAAGTCTCTTATGCAGCCAGATAGGGGGTGTACAGGCAGTCCTCGACATATGACCACAGTTGAGCCCCGAATTTATGTTGCTGAGAGAGACACATTTGTTAAGTGAGCTTTGACCCATTTTATGGCTTTTCTTGCCACATTTGCCTCCAGAGGTTGTGAAAGCCTCAACACTGGAAGTCTTTAAGAAGATGTTGGATAGCCATTTGTCTGAAATGGTATAAGGTTTCCTGCCTAGGCAGGGGGTTGGACTAGAAGACCTCCAAGGTCCCTTCCAACTCTGCTATTGTAAGTTTGTTAAGTGAGTCACTGCTGGTGTTAAATCAGTAGCTGAGTCGTTAAGCGAATCTGGCTTCCCCCATTGACTTTGCGGGTTAGAAAGCAGCAAAAGGGGATCATGTGACCCTGGGACACTGCGACTGTCATAAATGTCAGTCAGTTGCCAAGCATCCGAATGTCAATCATGTGACTATGAGGATGCTGCAGGGGCCATGAGTGAAAAATGGTCATGTCACTTTTTCAGCGCTGTTGTAACTTTGAAGGATCACTAAATGAATGGTTGTAAGTCAAGGATTACCTGTATAAGTTTATTTAATGAAATAAAACAAAATAGATTAACAGATTGACAGAGTTGGAAGAGACCTTGGAGGTCATCTAGTCCAACACCCCCCCCAAGCAGGAGACAGTACACCATTTCTGACAAATGGCAGTCCAATCTCTTATTGAAAGCCTGAAGCCTGGGAAGAGACATGGCTGCTTTAATAAGATGAGAAGACCTTCAAGATCCCTTTCCCACTCTGTTAATAATTCAAAAAGAGGTATTTACTAGAATATAATATAGTGGAGTGGAATGGAATGGAATGGAATGGAATAGAATAGAATAGAATAGAATAGAATAGAATAGAATAGAATAGAATAGAATAGAATAATAAACAGGGTTGGAAGGAACCTTGGAGGTCTTCTAATCCAACCCCCTGCTAGGCAAGAAACCCTAACTTCAGGCAAATAGTTATCCAACATCTTCTTAAAAAACAACAGTGTTAGAGCATTTACAACTTCTGGAGGCAAGTTGTTCCACTGATTAATTGTTCTAACTGTCAGGAAATTTCTCCTTAGTTCTAAGTTGCTTTCTCCTTGATTAGTTTCCACCCATTGCTTCTTGTTCTACCCTCAAGTGCTATGGAGAATAGTTTGACCCACTTGTTCTGTGTGGCCACCCTTGAGATATTGGAAGACTGCTATCATGTCTCCCCTAGTCCTTCTTTTCATTAAACTAGACATACCCAGTTCCTGCAACCCTTTTTCATATGTTTTAGCCTCCAGCTCCCTAATCAGTCTCCTAATTTCATATGCCTTCCTCTGCATCAGGAAGCCCTTCTTTCAAAGAACTTGTATAGTTTCACAAAAAACACCTTACTCTTACCACCTACACTGTACTTCAGGTCTCTTATTTACCTTTCATCTGAACTTTCTCCAAAGAAAGAAAAAGATTTTTTTTTCTGGTCTAAGAACTGGACTGCTTCATATTACATTTGCAATTAAGAAAACAGCCTCCTTCTCGTCACCATAACTAAAATAATTCACAGTTGGTGATACATTAAAATGGTGAAAATAGCTAATCCAAAGGCAAAGGCCCAGATCAATGTAACCAGACAGAAATTTAACTCAATTAGGGTGGAAAAATCTCTATTCAGGTTCCTCTATTTTTAGACTCATCATAATTAGAGCATGGATGAAAATGCTGGCCCTATTCTGAACAGTCTGTTTTAAAAAAACTGCGTAAATACTTCAATTCAAGGTTGCTGATCAATTGCACAGATAAAATGCAAGCAATAAGTAAAATAGACCACTTTGCATAGACAAAAACAGAACTCATAAGAAAATTAAAAAATCTTTAAAAGCAGGTATGAAGCCAATTAGCATAACATATAATGCTGTGCTATGGTTTAATAGTAAGACTGTTAATCATAGGCAAATTCTCAAGCTATCATGGAAAAGTTGCCTAAATCGAAGTCAACATTTGAATCCCTGATCAAAAAAAGTACAGGTTGTACAAGTCACCTGGCTGGCCAGTGACATGTATAAGAAATGTTTACAATCTACCAAGAGGAATATCAGTAAAATCACTGTATAGCATGGTATACAGTGCCAGTGATTCAATTGTTCCTGCTCCAAAAAAAAGAGAGATTATATTAGCATAAGAAATCTTCATCACAACACTTACATGAACGTCCTTCAAACGGATGTCCTCCAGATATGTTAATTAGGGATTCTGGGAATTATAGCCTTAATAGCTCTGGAGAACACCAATCTGGATGAATTTAAGATATAAGATCACTAATTGGTAAGCCTTTCCAAGTTTTATAAAACTATGCCAAGGCAATACAAAGCAGAGCAACAAATTATAAGGCTGTTCGCATGCATAAACATACTAACTTGAGGAGGTCAACGCTCCCAGAATTATCTGTAAAAATTCAGGATTCTCACACAAAGACCTTGATTCCAATTCTCATTGTGACTTTCTCCTCCTACTCCATCTCTCCCAAAAGTGCTTATTTCAAGAGGCAACTGGATTTTCTTTGTTTTTCCTTGAAGACGTTTTGCTCCTCATCCAAGAAGCTTCTTCTGCTCTGAGTGAATGGTGGAGAATGAGAGGATTTATATCCCTGAATGGAATATTTCCATTCTCCACCATTCAGTCAGAGCCAGAGAAGCTTCTTGGATGAGAAATGAAATGTCTTGGATGCCACACTTGGAATACTGCATCTAGTTTTAGTCGCCATGATGTAGAAAAGAAGTTGAGACTCTAGAAAGAGTGCAGAGAAGAGCAACAGAGGTGATTAGGGGACTGGAGGCTACAACATATAAAGAACAGTTGCTGGAATTGGATATGTCAAGTTTAATGAAAAGAAGGACTACGGGAGACATGATAGCAGTGTTCCAATATCTCTGTTTTCCAAGGCACCTGAAGCCAGAACAAGAAGCAATGGGTGGAAACTAATCAAGGAGCAAAGCAACCTAGAACTAAAGAGAAATTTCCTGACAGTGAGAACAATTAATCAGTGGAACAAGTTGCCTCCAGAAGTTGTGAATGCTCCAAAACTGGATGTTTTTAAGAAGAGATTGGACAACCATTTGTCTGAAATGGTACAAGGTTTCCTGCCTGAGCAAGGGGGTTGGACTTGAAGACCTCCAAGGTCCCTTCCAACTTTGTTATTCTGTCTTCAAAGAAAAACAAGGGAAGTCCAGTTGCCTCTTGAAAAAAGCAACTTTGGGACCACCATGACCTGGATGACCGAGAATCTCTATGGACGCCATTTCTCCTTAATGTCAGTGCCACACTATTCCATTTTTCATGTGCCCTGGAAGCAAAGCGAGAACGGCTTGTTTGAGATGGGCTCAGCGCTTGTGCAAAGATGCTGTGGTAGCATAAAAATGCCGATGTTGAGAACTCCACGAAGCCAATATAGTGAATGAGATTGCAACAAATATAAACTAATGATACAGCTGTCAAGACAGATTAGACCGAACAGTAGGAAAAAATTGCAGGGCTGTTTAGTCACAACAATGTAAGATTAATCTATCAATACGGCTTATGTGACACTGAGAAGAGCGAACTGAATGAGGCAGACTTCCCAATATTTGGCATGGGATGACATCTTCTGACCTAAGGCAGTAAGGCCTGAAAGACATCAAGAAACTGTGCACCTCAACAGCCTGCGCTAATAATCCTTGGAAACAGCATATTAGAGCTTCATGGGTTGTATTGACCTGCACAGAGCTATTTATCCAATGTGCAAGAACACGTGGATGTTTCTAAGCAGAAATGCAGCCTTAGAACTGCTATGAAAATACCTCCAAATACCCAGAATCACTTATTTTCCCATAGAGCACAAGAAGAATCTCAGGTGTTAATTTCATAAGCTAAAACTATCCCCATCAGCTGTTATAACCTGGGTAACAGACTGACCAAGCACATAGGACACCAGCTCTGCTGAAATATCTTCACCATCAATTTTTTTAGGTATTTATTATACATTTATAGGCCGCCCTTTTCCCTGAGGGGACTCAGGGCGGCTTACAATAAAAGGGGAGAGGGAGTGAATGTTTGAATGTTTATTAACATTTGTAGGCCGCCCTTTTCCCTGAGGGGACTCAGGGCGGCTCACATAAAATCAGGAAGGGGAATACAAACAATGACGTAGACACATATAGTAAAAAATAATAAGCAACATTCATTCATCATTCGGGAGGGGCGGCTATCTTTGTCCCCAGGCCTGACGGGCTAGCCAGTTCTTAAGGGCTGTGCGGAAGGCCTGGACGGTGGTGAGGGTACGAATCTCCACGGGGAGCTCGTTCCAAAGGGAGTGTAGGACAAATACAAAAAGAAGTGTGAACGAGAATAAATTAAACAGTAAAACACAACATTCACTCGACATTCGGGAGGGGCAAAAGTAAAAACTTATCCCCAGGCCTGACTTTAAGCCTAAGTAATGAAAATAGATATGAATTTGTATTTTTTGTCTTTTCTCCATTGCAGAAAGGTCTGTCTTTTCTGGGTCAATGTATACCACTGTGTATTTGTTGTGCCTGCCAGCAGCCAGCACAGCTGGCAGCAGAGTCAGACAGTGAGGACGTTGGGGAGAAACAAAGGCCAGGCTGGGGAAGGCTTGGACAAGAGGCAGAGGTGGGGCCAAGGCCGTCTGGCAGTTCTCAGCTGCCTTCCCATCTAGACAGCAGTGAGGCAGAGGAACATCTGGAGACTGTTCCCAGTGTGTGCATGCACAGAGCTGCTAGAAGGAAAGAGCAGCTGAGAAATCAGAGTCGACTTGGGAGTAAAGCCACAGGTGGATGGTGAATAGCCCCTCTCATAGGAGATAAAAGAGGAGTGAAACGGGAGTAGGCTTTTTGCAGGAAACAATTCATTCATTCATTTGTTAGTTCATTTCAGGAGTGTGAAGAACTGTCCCTGAATCTCAGAGACTCTGTGCCATTGCACAGCACTGTGTTTGGAAAATATTTCCATGGCAGCTTTCCAAGCTAGATAAGGTCTGTGGTCATAACTTCACCTTTGAAATACTGTTTACCAGGCCTTTGCTGAATGTGAATGAGAGGAATTCACATTATTTAAATAAAAGGGTTTTTATTGGGACCAGGAATCTGTTTCGTACTTATTGGGGAAGCCTAGGTCAGAACAGTATTAAGACACAAAACATTCTGTAAGTTTTAAAATTTTGGAACCTTGGAGGACTAAAAAGTTAGACACTGCAATCTTCTCTGCGAACACCAAGTTCCATGTGCTGGCTTAGAAGGTCAGTAATGGAAATACAATGAGATTCAACTGAGCACAGATATAGAACACCATTTTTTTTAATTTGCTCTATTAAGAATTACAATATGGAGACTGTGTTCAAACGCAACTGTCAACTCGCAAAGGCTTCCTGACCTGCTCTTGAGTTGCCATAGACAGGGGGATGGGGAATTGAGCCCCGCAGCTGTATCAAGGATTTTGCCCCCCAGTCTAAACAAAGCACATTCCAAACTGGCAAATGTCAAGGCCATCTCCACGGAGATCCACAGTGACCGGAGGGAGTGACTTCTACAACCCGCGAAATTGCTTTGTTGGGGAATGTGACTGATGACACACCTTGAGGGGAGGGGAAAACAGGGTTAGAGCCAAGACATGAATTAAGTGAGGTCAGAGTTGGCTTCACTTTGTACGTGCCGACATGATGCTCCTAATGAATAACTGGATTTCTTTTGAACCTCGGCTTGAGATTCATGTTTTAATTAGGGCATTGGTCTGAGCTATGACAGCAACTATATTTTCACATCAGATCTTCTGGATAAACATCAAGTGAACTCCATTTAGTGAAAATCATCATTATTTGCCTCCTATCTTTGGAATTTTCAAATTGAAGAAAGCTAATAGATCATAAGGAATCTACTGAGATACCAGGAAGTTTCTACAAGATCTCAACGCTTGGGACAAAAACTTTGGGTCATCCGTCAAAATGTAGAATCTCAAAGGATTCAACATTTTCAAATAGGCTCCATACACATTTGATCTGTGAAAGTGAGATAGAGCTTGACATACTTGCCAGTCTCAAGGAGGAAGCATCAGTTCCTATAAATATTGAAGTGTGGCAATCATCATTATCGCAAGCCAAGATGTATTTGATACGCAAACTCCAACGAGGAAAAAATATATATGACACTGCTTTGCTTCAATTATAGCATCTAAAAATACTTGTTTATACTATGCCAGTATTTTGACTACATCAATATCCTGACCTCCCGCCCCCCCCATTCTTGTCCTTCACACTTATTTATGCAACATAGCTTTCACTGAAAAGAGGCAGCATTGACAAGGCATTGCAGCCTGATAGGCTTCAAAATGTTCTGTTTCATAGCTCACTATTCATAGAGAACCCCATTTGGTGTAGTGGTTAAGGCACCAAGCTGGAAGCCAGGAGGTGGTGAGTACTATATCCACCTTAAATGCAAAAGCATGTGGGTAATCTTTGACCAGTCACTCTCTCTCAGTACTAGGACAGCAATAGCAATAGCACTTAGCACTTATATACTCCTTAATAGTGCTTTATAGCTCTCTCTAAGTGATTGACAAAGGGTGGCTCAGTGGCTAAGATGCTGAGTTTGTCGATCAGAAAGGTCGGCAGTTCAGCGGTTTGAATCCCTAGGACTGAGTAATGGAGTGAGCTCCCGTTATGTGTCCCAGCTTCTGCCAACCTAGCAGTTCGAAAGCACATAAAAATGCAAGTAGAAAAAATAGGAATCACCTTTGTTGGAAAGGTAACAGTGTTCCGTGTGCCTTTGGCATGCCAGCCACATGACCACGGAGACATCTTCGGATAGTGCTGGCTCTTCAGCTTTGAAACAGAGATTAGCACTGCCCTTTAGAGTTGGGAACGACTAGCATATATGTGACAGGGGAACCTTTACCTTTATCTAAGTGATTGACAGAGTCAGTATATTGTCCCCAACAATCTGGGTCCACATTTTACCATCCTCGGAAGGATGGAAGACTGAGTCAACCGTGGGTCAGCCAGGATCGAACTGGCAGTGGGCAGAGTTAACTTGCAATACTGCATTCTAACCACTGCACCTCAGTGCAGTCAATGACAAGTCTCTTCTGAGATCTGAAGAGGGACTGATCCAGGCAGTCACTGTCTCAAAGGACACAGCACTATTAGTAGTGGACCCAATTGTCAGAAAAATCAAAAATAACCCCATGAAATTTTAAGAAATATTTTCTAGCCAGATCTAATGTGTAGCCTGAAGATAAATAACTTGAAATTCCAAAATCGTCTCAGAGGTTCCCAGTAGCCCTTCCGTGAATTCTTTAGAAGTCTTCAGAATTAATCACCAAATTAGACGTGATTTAGGATTATAGAAGGGAACATATTCATATATAACACATCAACTTATGTCAGGCTCCAAAATTTAAGAAAAACACTTCTATCTAGCATGTTGGACCATAAGAAAGGCTGAGTGCCAAAGAATTGAGGTCTTTGAACTCTGGTGCTGGAGAAGACTCCAACAAGTCCCTTGGACTGCAAGACGGTCAGTCCTAGAAGTCATCAACCCTGACTGCTCTTTAGAAGGCCAGATCCTGAAGATGAAACTCAAATCCTTTGGCCATCTAATGAGAAGAAAGGACTCACTGGAGAAGAGCCTCATGCTGGGAACGATGGAGGGCAAAAGAAGAAAGGGACGGAAGAGAATGCGGTGGCTGGATGGTGTCACCAAAGCAGTAGGCATGAGCTTAAATGGACTCCAGAGGATAGTAGAGGACAGGAAGGCCTGGAGGAACATTGTCCATGGGGTTGCAATGGGTCGGACATGCCTTCGCAACTAACAACAACTTCTATCTAAGTAGCTTTCTTTACTGTTCCTCACCTATGGACAGAATTCATGCCAAATTAACTACTAACATCATTAAATATATACTTTAAGCTTCATTAAATATATACCGTATTTTTCAGAGTATAAGACGCACTAAAGTATAAGATGCACCAAGGTTTTAAAGAGACTTTTTTTTAAAAAAAAGTAGATAGGTAGATAGAGGGTGAGAGAGAGAGACAGAGAGACACACAGAGAGATTTTTGCCCTTCCCAGCCCCCAGGAGCTCTCCGAAAGCCTCCATAAGGTTCTACACAGTTATTTTGGTGAAGGGGTGGGGCTTCAGGAGGCAAAATAATGGTCACAATCAAAGTATCTAAATTTTGCTGTCACTTGGCTCTCTGGAATGCAGACTCTCTCCTTGGAATCTAGACTACATTTCATCATTTCTTAAATTTAATTATAATAAAACTTAAGTTAAAGTAAACTAATTCCAAATATAGTTTTTGCCATCAGTTTTTTTATATGCTAATTTTTAGAGTGTTCTTCTCCACCCTCATCTACTGAAAGGGCAAAGTTATTCCCTTGCAGTAATCTGAAATTTAGTACATATTTCAATTGCCCTGAACATATGGTAAAGAAACCCATTTCTCTCATCTTGGTTCTCCATAAACTTGATTAACCTCCAAAATTTAAAGGGAAAGAACTTAACATTCCCTGCTCCTCCTATAATAGTTAGTCTTTACCTCTTTCCCTTTACTTTCATTTTTATGATTGTAAGCGAGAAGAGAAGAAAGAAAAAAAGAGGAGAGGAAAGGAAATGCGGAAAAGGGGAAAGGGGAGAAAATGGAAGTAGAAAAAGGGGAAATGGGAAAGGGAAGAAAAGGGAAGGAAGTAGGAAAAGGGGAAAGGGAAGAAAATAGAAGGGAAGGGAAGGAGGGGAAGGGGGAAGGGAAGGGAAAAGAAAGAAAAGGAAAGGAGAAGCGGAAGGGAAGAAAAGGAAAGGGGAAAGGGAAGGGAAGGGTAGGAAAGGGAAGGACAGGACAGGAAAAGAAAGGAAAGGAAAGGAAAACCTTATTTATTTCTGGTGAAATGCAACCTAAATACCAAATTACCTAATCATTACCTCTGAATCATTAGAACATTATTTTTTTAAAAAAATCTAGACATCTTTCTTTTAATCATATTTACTTGTGATTGACTGGGAACATAATGCAAACTGGCAGGTGGTTTGAGGAATGGCTTAAAGGCTTCAATTACTGCTAGTGAGATTAAACCAAGACTGAGCAAACTTTTGGTGAACCACAGTCACATATGCTTGGAGGGGTGACTAAGGGGACTAAGAGTGATGATGCAGAAAAAAAGCAAAATTAAACCCAGGGTAAAACCAGGATTTAAAGTTTGAGAGAGAGTATGGGAATTGCAACTTTTTTTTGTAATTATAATGCAAGAATTCAATGATAAGACCAGGAGGTAATTAGAGATAAGTTATGTAACAAAGAGTTCAAAATGTACAAAAGTCATAGGTCACAGATTGCTCATTCCTGCCTTATTCCCAACACTTCTGCTATTGGATTTTAGAGAAAAGATTAGAAGAGATTAGGGAAAAATGTATTTTGCATCTTGCTCTATTTTTGCTATTTTCGAGAAGTAGGTGAAGGAAGCTGGGCTTTGCCCGGTTCAAATACAAGAGCCCAGTCAGTCCAATTCACTTGCTCATAAACTGCCAAGAAGTACATCACAAAGTTGCCAGCCACAACTGCTGGTGAAACAAAAGGAAACCCAATCTCAGACACTCAGCCTGAAAGGTCCTTGCTACTTCATTGTACCTAGATATATTTGCACTAGAGGAGAGGAAAGGAATTATGGAATTGCACACAACTTACTGTCTGAGCTCCCATATGTTCAAAACGCAGGAATGGAAATGTATTTCAGAAAGGGGATTGAACTCAAGTCCTCAAACTCGGTCAGTGGCTCTAGGGAGATTAGACTAGGAAACCAAAATCATGCTTGCTAATACAATGGTACTCAACTGCTTTGAAACTCATCATATTTGGTACTCAACACATTTTGACACGAAAAATGCATCCTGGTACTCATAGTTTGTTTAATACTCAATTCATAAGCTAGTGTTGCCTGCCTTGTGACTCACCCACATTCCTTATTTGTTTGGTACTCACTGCACCTCCTGAAACCAATTAATGATGAGTACCAAGATACCACTGTACTACTTTTATTGCTGTATAAATTTATAGTAATAGAATGTTTCAAGTCTGGATATGCTTTCCCCCTCCCTTTATCTATTGTCCTGGTTGTGGCTCTTCCTCCTTTTTCTCCTGTTCCTTCTATCCATTATTTATTTATTTATTTATTATTTATTTGTCTTGTATGCCGCCCACTCCCAGAGGACTCCGGGCGGCTCACAAAAGACAAGGGAAAAGGGGGAACAAGACAAAGACAACATATTAAAAACAAAACCAACATTCACAATTTCTGTGGAGGTAGATGCTTCTCAGCTCCCCCCAGCCTGTTGGAACAGCCAGGACTTGGTGGCTTTGCGGAAGGCCGGGAGGGTAGTAAGGATCCGGATCTCAACAGGGAGCTCGTTCCAGAGGGCCGGAGCTGCAACAGAGAAGGCTCTCCCCCGGGGAGTCGCCAGCCGACATTGGCTGGCAGATGGAATCCGGAGGAGACCCAACCTGTGCAATCTAATTGGTCTGAGAGAGGTAATCGGCAGGAGGCAGTCTCTCAGGTACCCAGGTACCCATTACAAACTGATTCCTTGTGGCTCATTCTAGATCTGGTGTGGACGAACTCTCATGCCCTCCCCAATTAACATCAATCAAATGTTTTATGACAGTAATAGACTAGCATCATCAGTTAACATCATCTTCTGCTATTAAGGGATTTGGCTTCCCGGGGAAGGCAGTGTCCTCTATGCAAAAAAGATCTGTGTCTTCTGAGAAAACGACACCACTTGGTGATAGAAGTCTATGATTTCTCAAATAAGGGTTGTCCTGCTTCTTCTAAAGTCTCTCCCATTTATAGGTTTGAAAATGCAATCCAATGCAGGGTTGGGGGAGTAAAGCTGTCCAGGAAAGTCCATTAATTTGATTATATGAGGCAGCTTCTTTTGGACAAGCTGTCCCAGGCCTCAGAGAGGGATGACCTACTTTTCCAAAATTCAGAAATGCAACTCCCACACCTCAGAAGTGCTTCAGCGAAAGGGATGACCCAATTTCCTGTACTTAAGAAAGGTGGCAAGGAAGAGGGTTTTAAAATAAAAGTACCGCTGTATAATTGTACGATGCAAGGATATTTGCATCTACATGGGAATCTGGGACAAATTTAGTTCTACATTTCAATCGTTCTCTTTTGCTGCTCATAGAACTATTGAAAGTGTGGGAATCAGCTTCAGAAAAATCCAGGTCTATAAAGATGCCAAGATTATTTGCAGACTCCAACATAAAATACCAAAGATGGTATAAGTTAAAAACGAGTCGTATAGATAGCTGCTTTTGTCACATCTGAATTACATGTCGATTTTCCTCTCCTTCTGCATTGCTCATCTGCATTTTTTTTATCCTCAAATGAGCAAAAACCCGCTCTTGTGCACCATTGTCTGTGTTAACAAAAAGAGAGCTAATGAATACACAACAAGAAGAAATAAAGGTCATTGGATCATATCTAGCAGAATATTTATGTTTTTTGTTATTATTTCTGAGAGAGAAACAATAATTCAAAGTCTGAGGGAGGGAGAGGATTGAGCAGCTTATTAAAGTTGCAAAAATTTAGACAAGAAACCGTAAGGTACTAGGGGGGAAAAACAGATAATGCAGAACAGTTCTGTGCACATTGACTTAATCTTAGTCTTAATCAGCCCTGCAGAGATAATGTAGTTTGCTTCATCAAAACCCTTCAAATGACCTTGAACCAACATCTTTATATTCTATCTATTCTATGCCAAACCAGCAAAAAAAAAGTTCTGCATGAGCAGGAGCCTCTTTGGACTATGAGGAGAACATGGAGAAGTTGGAAAGGGACACTGTTTGGCATGGCTTCTCCTACGTCACTGCAGCGCTTGCCAGTTCTGGGGTGAGTGATTTCCTCACTCACATAAACAAAGATTTGGTTTAGAGTTCTTTGTGTTTTTTAAACTGTATTAGATATACAAAAAACCTTCTCATATCTGTTGCAGAATTCCATATTGCTTTTAAGGACCAATAACAAGGACATCAAAGAGACAGAAAGACAGAGACTTCACCCTGCCAACAAAAGTGTGCATAGTCAAGGCTACGGTTTTCCCAGTTGCAATGAATGGCTGTGAAAGTTGAACCATAAGGAAGGCTGAGCACCAAAGAATGGAGGCCTTTGGACGATGGTGCTGGAGAAGACTCCTGCAAGTCCCTTGCACTGCAAGACGATCAAACCGGTCAGTCCTAGAGGAGATCAACCCTGACTGCTCTTTAGAAGGCCAGATCCTGAAGATGAAACTCAAGTACTTTGGTCACCTAATGAGAAGGAAGGACTCACTGGAGAAGAGCCTAATGCTGGGAATGATTGAGGGCAAAAGAAGAAGGGGATGACAAAGAATGAGGTGGCTGGATGGAGTCACCAAAGCAGTTGGTGTGAGCTTAAATGGACTCCAGAGGATGGTAGAGGACAGGAAGGCCTGGAGGAACATTGTCCAGGGGGTCACGATGGGTGGGACATGACTTTACAATTAACAACAACAACAACAACCAAGGACCCAATCCAAGGCAAGAGTGCTCAGAGGCATAAAGTGTATATATTGATAGATGACAGGACCTAGGATGTCATATAAAATTCAGCAATTTTGCAAATCTTCCAAATGTCTTAATTGATGACATTAAATATGGATGAAATTACAAAATCAGAAGCCAGGGAATTCCATAAATTGGTAATTTTCGGTAGCTGTATTGCTATGATTAAAAAAAACTAGGAAATTTGTCATATGGAGACTTTTGCACTTTAATATTGGAGAGGGTCTGTTTTGAGGAAATTTTGATTAGCTACAAAGCATGTTCTGACTCTTTGCAAAAGATGGGACGGAGGATGAAAGAGAAGGTCGGTCTTACAGTGGTAACTGAATGGTTCCTGTCTCAAGCCAATTCAGCTGAATTTAGATGGAGTTTTGTACAGGCTGTGGAAGGGAACTATGTTTTGGAGGCTATCCAAAGAAGATAAAACATCAGAACTGTGAGTCAGGAAGTTATGTGCCTTTCTTAGTTATAAGATAACCAATAGGAAAACAAATGTGTTTTCATTATGTCTTGGAGCTTGACACATCTCTAGCTTCCCAACAACTAATCTTAAATGAAAACATCATGTAAAGATGGAGAGTTTATTGGGGGGCCGAAGAGGAGAGTAATCTGAGGAAGGAAGACAGTGATAAACTCAAATAAAATCATCAAGGATAACATCATTTCCATGACCACAAAAAAGAGAATAGCTAAAAAATAATGGTTTTTTTTCTAATAGTGCTATATGATTGTGGGGGAGGGGGGAAGCACAGGTAAGTAAAGTTACACTTTTGAATTATGGATTTGGAGATGGTTACTAAGATAATAATTATTTAGCTGTCAGTGCACAACGTATGTACAGTAAGGTTGGTCGAGCTCCCTCAGTACCTCTCCCCCCCAAACACAATACAACTCACAGTGAAGACAGAAAAGTCCCAACCCAATAAATCATATTAACAAACACCCAATCCCATTGCACCAGCGTGAACATGTTACACATTGCGCCAGCCCTGCAAGTTCATCGTACTATGTAGTTGTGATGTTATTTCGCACTCGGGAGTCTGATAGCCCAGGGATAGAAACTTCTTCAGCCTGTTGAGGCAGCTGGCTATGCTTCTATACCTCCTTTCCGATGGTAGGAGGCTAAGGAAGTACTGACCAGTGAGTGAGTTATCAGTGAGGATTTTCGTCACTCTTCTAAGGCAGTGAGCCCTAGCGATCTCATCTAGCAAACACGAGCTGCAAGAAGCACCAGTTAATCAGACCTGTACCAAACAAACAGTAACTGCTCCAGAGGTGGGTTCCTACCAGTTCGCACCTATTCGGTAGAACCGGTTTGTCAAATCTACCGAACCAGTTACAAGAGGTTCCACCAGTGGACCCGGAAAGCAGGCCACACCTACAGAAGAGGTTCCAAAATTTTTTGAAACCCACCACTGGTCCTTGGATATGATTATTCTACACTATCATGCTCATATTTATAAAACTCAGTGCCTCTGTGAAAGGTAAGGATGACTACTGCGTTTGTGGTGCAATCAGAACATTGCGTGTGTTGAAGTTGTTTTAACGCAAACCAAAGATGCCTTTTAAAAAACAAGTTTACATCATATTCTTATGCATGCCAGTGCTGTGTGTGAGGTAATTTAAGTGGTTCTGACAAGTGTCGCTGGCATCTTCATATCCGGTCACATGGGCGGCAAGCCACTCCCATCCGGTCACATGGGCAGCAAGCCACTCCCACAAAGGAGGCCACACCCACAGAGTAGGTTCGAACAATTTTTGAAACCCACCACTGAACTGCTCCCTAGAAAGATGTATGTTCTTTAAACATGCTGTTTAAGTGGATGATAGACTATAAGAATCTGATTACGCTTGACAAAATTCAAAAGGTATAAAAAGAGGAATATTACAAGGGGATGGACAGGATAAAGAGATTCCTAACACATTGTTGAATGTTCTGTGAGTTATTTCTAAAGTCAAGTCAAGATTTATCCATCCATTTACCAAGGAGACAAACACAACAGTACTGAAATAATTAAGATATATGAGACATATCTACCAAAAGAACATCTCTCCCTTTTTCATATCAGAAATGAGGCTACCAAAAAATCAGACAAATGCCTGGGAAAACAAAATAAAAGAAGGGATGCTTGATAGCTGATTACACCTAAAAGCAGAGAGATCCTCTTTAACCAGATTTATTGAAAGGGAAAGAATATCAAAGGGGCCATTCTTTCAACTGATAAAAGATGAAGTTCCAGGATCCATAAAAGAAATCTCTCTCAGCCACTGAACATATCATTACAATTCCTTCTAACAACCTTTTTTTTCATATTGTTGTCAGTTTCTTATATTTGACATGATTGCATTGGATTTGCGCAATATTAGCCATTTACAGAAAGATGGAGACCAAAAAATGACGCCAATGATTTAATTCTTTTGTTATCATGCTGCATAGCTCAGGATGAACAGCAGAAGTATTTCTTCACCCAACTGATGAGTTAAACTATACAATTCATTTATTTGAATATATTGATAATGGTTCCTAACTTGGGCACCCTTAGACAAATTCACAGAAAGTGAATGGCTGCTAGGTACAATTACTCTTCATTTGAGGCTATGTAAACTGGCTGCAATATCCCTTAGCCTAGTGCTTTATGGAGAGAGATCACTATTTCTAAGTGGCACTTTACCTGACATAGGTGAGGCGGAGCTGATTCTATTCCACTTATCATTTTGACTCAATCGTGGGAGCTTCTGGGTATCCCGTGGATCAAAGCAGGGGTGGCTGCTTTTTAGTGATATTCAGACGCACAGAACTACTTTTCTTCAAATAGGAGGTTTTAATTGAAGTTCCAGTAAAGCAAAGTACCTCTTCAAAGCTCTGCACAGCTACGTCCCTAAGGAATTGTCTCTTTAAAAACTGATTGCTGGGAAACACGAGTAGAAGGGATATAACGGCACATTTGATCTGCATTTGGGGGTTCTCAAAAGTTTCTCCCCTGGCCACTGCAGGAGACAAGATGCTACCCTTTTCTCTGGAGGAATAGAGAGGTTTGCAGTAAATATGGAAACAGATGCCCATCTTCCTGGGAATTCTGGAACTGGATGGATTTTGCTACCTGCTATGGGAAGCAATAGTAACAGCACTTAGACTTATATGTTGCTTTTTAGTGCTTTACAGCCTTCTCTGAGTGGTTTACAGAGTCAGCTTATTGCCCCCAACAATCTGGGTCCTCATTTTACTGTCCTCGAAAGGATGGGAGGCTGAGTCAACCTTGAGCCAGTCAGGATCGAACTGCTGGCGTAGGCAGAGTTAGCTTGCAATAGCATTTAGCCTTATATACCACTTCATAGTGCTTTACATAGCAATAGCACTTACACTTATATACCGCTTCATAGAGCTTTACAGTCCTCTCTAAGTGGTTTACAGATTCAGCCTATTATCCCCAACAATTTGGGTCCTCATTTTACCCACTTCAGAAGGATCGAAGGCTGAATCAGCCTTGAGCCTAGTGAAATTCAAACTACCCCCCAAAAAGCAGGGAACCCTATACCATTCCTTACAGTTGGAAAGAATGAGCAGTAGAGATTTGGATTCCTGACACTGATTGGTTCTAGTCCACACTATCGGAGAAATGTGACTTGCAGTTCCTAGGCAAGGGAAATGAACAGCAGAAAACACAAGAATTGTGCAAAATACTCTATTATCCAAAGAGCTGATTACACTGAAGTCTAAGGGCCCTAGTGCAAGGGTGGGCTTCAAACTTTTTAGCAAGGGGTTCTCTGCCCAGTTGCTGAGTGGGCGTGGCAGTAGCAGTAGCAGTTAGACTTATATACCGCTTCATAGGGCTTTCAGCCCTCTCTAAGCGGTTTACAGAGTCAGCATATTGCCCCCAACAACAATCCGGGTCCTCATTTTACCCACCTCGGAAGGATAGAAGGCTGAGTCAACCCTGAGCCGGTGAGATTTGAACAGCTGAACTGTAGAACTGCAGTCAGTTGAAGTAGCCTGCAGTGCTGCATTTAACCACTGCGCCACCTCGGCTCTTCCTGGCCATGGTGGGCATGGCCTAGTCAACCTTTTGCACCATGGTGTTTGTGGGGGGGGCATTTCTGCCCTCTCTGGGCTCCAGAGGTTTTCCTTGAGCCTCTGGAAGGGCGAAAACAGCCTCCCCAGGCTCCGAAGGCCCTCTGCAGATCATTTCCAGGCTTCCCGAACTTCCTGTAGGCTCGTTTTTCTCCCTCCCCGAGCCTCCATGCGCAACCTGCACTAACCTGGTAAAGGTTCCCTTCGCACATATATGCTAGTTATTTCTGACTCTAGGGGGCGGTGCTCATCTCTGTTCCAAAGCCAAAGAGCCAGCGCTGTCTGAAGACGTCTCCATGGTCATGTGGCTGGCATGACTAAACGCCGAAGGTGCACGGAACACTGTTACCTTCCCACCAAAGGTGATTCCTATTTTCCTACTTCCATTTTTTTTACCTGCTTTAGAACTGCTAGGTTGGCAGAAGCTGGGACACGTAACGGGGGCTCACTCTCTTTTGTGGCGCTAGGGATTCAAACTGCCGAACTGCTGACCTTTCTGATGGACAAGCTCAGCACCTTAGCCACTATGCCCCTAGTAGTCCTTAGAACATTCTAAAATGTGCAGCTTTGCCAATTAAAAAAAAAAAGCTATATATTAAAGTCTAGGGGAAATTACGAGGGCAAACACACAACAATTCTGCATGTTTATAACTCACCTTCCCTCCCTTGCTTAGAGCCATAGCCAACTGCGTTCTTGCTGAATTGGAAGGACTTTGCTTAGTAGCTCATAGATAAGATTCAGGGGGGGGGGGGGGGGGGGGGGAATGCTGGCTCTTGAATGAACCCAGGAAAGTAGTAAAGGGGAGAAGAGAACTGAAGGGAGATTGAGGTTCAGGAATCAAGCATGATATAAGCATGGCTGAGGAAGCAAGTTCCCAGAGGGGACTTGGCAAGAGTTATAGGGACAAGCAGTGCAAGTCTGGGAATTTGTTTCAGATGTTGTATCAGCAATCAGCAAGAAAGTTTTGGGTTTTGCTTTTTTTTTAGCCTGAAGTCTCATTGTGGTTTCAGCTACAAATAGCACTTTGGAGACTTCCAGCTATTAAAGAGCACAGTTCCTGTTAATTAGTCTCTTTTATTCTTAAAGAAATCTCTTCAGACTCCTTAACTGGTCCTGCAGGAGACCATTGTGAAGGTTACTCCAGAGATGGTCGGTGTGCAAACCAGGAGTTAATTTAGCACAGCCTTTCTTGTGGTCACCCTAGACAAGGAGAGTGATTGCATAAAATTAAAATAAAGGGAGAAAAAAAACAGTTCCCTTCACTTCCAAATTGTTTTTTCTGAAGCTTGGTTTTTCTCGGCTCCATCAGTGGGCCCTTCAAGCTAGAGTGTGACACACTAGTTGTCACATGCTGGTCACTCAATTCCAGATAGCTGATCGAAAAGACAACCATTTTCCTGCTCAGACTGACTGCCCTATACACTTCTTCTCTGCAAAAGAGACAAGGCAGTGAACTCAAGCTAAAAATTCTTTTTTTTTTTTTTTTGGCTGCTTTGTTCAAAGGTCCCTGCATGCTTTACCTTTACCCACATGGAAATATTGTACCTGATGCTGTTTGATGTTGTTGCCTAGTTTGGTAATGAAACGTTTGCAAGAAAGGCGAGCTCAGAGAGCACCAAAGACCTCATGTATTTCGAGTACAGTAAGTTGCTTGTAAGGGTGGCTGAGTGGCTAAGATGCTGAGCTTATCGATCAGCAGTTCAGAGGTTCGAATCCCTAGCTCCGCATAAAGGAGTGAGCTCCCGTGTCCCAGCTTCTGCCAACCTAGCAGTTTGAAAGCAGGTAAAAAATATAAGTAGAAAAATGGGGACAACCTTTGGTGGGAAGATAACAGCATTCTTTCGGCATTTAATCATGGCCACATGGCCACAGAGAGGTCTTCAGACAGCGCTGGCTCGTCAGTTGTGAAACAGAGATGAGCACTGCCCCCTAGAGTCGGGAATGACTAGCATGCATGCATGAGGGAAACTTTTACCTTTTAAAAATTGTTTGTATGGTTCCATAGAATTATGAAAGCAGAGGAAAATCAGAAAAAAAACCTTCCCATTTATGTATAGATCTTCCCATCCTGATATGCGAGAGTCCTGGATTTTCAAATTGGGATGCAGTTATATGCCTAGATGTTGCCCAAAGAATCAAGCTGTTTATTATGATAATCATACTCGTATATGACTTCCTATTGTTACTAATGTGATTATAGTCAAACCAGGATTATAATCAATTATAGTAAAAAATAGAAACAAAGGGAAACAATTTAAAAATAAAGGATTACCTCAAAAAGTGGGTGTTGGAGGGGAATTATTTAAAAAAAACCCAGAAGAAATGGAGCCTCTTTGTGTAGCTTCTAGATAAAGAAGATCTTCAGCAGATTAACGCAGGGAAGATTCAAAACACACACACACACATACCTCAGCCTTTTGTAAGTTATTCAAAATCTGGTTATTGCCTTAAGGATTTGGGCTGGGATATTACATGACCCCCAAGATTGATTTTATTGCTGCTTTTTTTAATGGTGAAGTGAGAATATGTTTGGGTTGTTTTTTTTTAACCGCAGACCTTCATAAATCCATTTATATGGATTGCTGGTAGTTTAATTTTGCCATGGCTTGGCTTTTATGGCCTTGAATGCCACCTATGCTTATTGCTATTGTTTAAATAAATCAATAAACAAATAAGCATTGATTTTTTTTAGCATAATGATAAAGTTGGAAGGAACCTTGGAAGATTTCTACTCCAGCCCCTTGCTCAAGCATGAGACCCTATACAATTTCAAGCAAATTACTGTCTAATCTTTTCCTAAAAACCTCCAGTGTTGGAGCACCCACAATTCCTGGAGGCAAGTCATTCCACTGATTAATTTTTTATAATTGTCAGGGAATTTCTCCTTAGTTCCAGGCTGGGTCTCTCCTTCATTAGTTTCCATCCATTGCAGTGTAGGAAGTTAAAACCCACCCCTCACCTAGAGAAATGAAATATTTTAGGAAATATTAAAAAGGCAGAATATTTCCCCTAAAAAGAGAAGTAGAAACTCAAGGGAGGCAGAAATTCAGCCATCCCCACTTTTCTCAATGGGCCATTAAAGGCCTGAGCCAGTCTATTCTACATAACAAAGATCTCTTCCCCCTCTTCAGCTTCAGGGTGATGGGATTAAGGCATGATAGCATTAGCCCTTTACCTATCTCACCACAGGACACCTGGGAAAATGCAATGCTCAACCAAACCTGGACTCAAAACACAGCCTAGAGAGTTGCCCCTGCATGACCCCATGGGAGTCTGACAACCAATCAGAATACAAGCTGAAGTTCAAAGCTTAGAGAGGGTGTAAAAACAGGGACTTTCAGCATCTCACTCTCTTTTTCCTTCTTCATCCAACATCTTGAAGCATGTGATCCCCCTTTCCCCAGGACCTCAAACCATTTGGTCCTGTCCACCATTAAAACCATCTTTCCAAGCAGCCTCCATGTTTCCAGTGTCTTTTTCCCCCACTTGGAACTAAACTCACAAGGAAATTCCTTCCAACCGCATTACATTTCAGAGAAAAGGTAATTCCATCAAGAGAGCCATCACAAGTGACAAAAAGTGATCTATAAAACCAAACTTGTAACTTATCAAGTATTCCTAACCTATTCCCCAAACATAAACATGCAAACAGCATTTAATGTAATCTTCTAAACTCAATTTTCATCCAAACTTGCCCACCTCTGATGGTGGTGAGTTGATTAAATGCATTTGGTCCACATTTTTATGTGAATCCATGTAATTCGTTTTTTCCCGGGTTAATATGCAAATTGGAACATAGCCTCAAAGGGTGCCTTTCCCCCAAATTCTGAAGCTCTTACATAGGCATATCTAAAATGTGACTTTATTAAAGAAAAGTTTGCATAATGAGACAATAATTGGATAGCACAGAATTGTGATGGAATACATGTTAAATTGACCCAGAAAAGATATGTGCCGATTTATACATCCCTAAAGAAGAGTATAAGTTAGGGTACGAATGCAATTGGATTCTAAGAAAACTCTACAAATGGAGGACCTACTGATAACTTCAAGAATAGCAGCCTCGGGAAACAAGCAGCATGAATTATTGGAACAAGATATCAGAATTCATTTTAAAGAACACCCAATTAACATTTGGTGCCCTGTTCCTGGAGCCGTTATGAAGTTGCTCAGAATTAAGGAAAATTTAAAGTACATCTAGAATTCCATTTCCAAATGAACACGCAGGTACTACCAGTACATTGATCTTAAGATTCATTTTAATTTAGCTTCTCATTTCCATTTGTTATTTTTATATGAAGAGTGAATTTCTCACTTCGTTGTCAACGGTTTAACTATAGCTAACTGTTTTAATCTAAATAATTTTCTGCTACATTGTTTTTGTCGTATATTATGCCCAGCTACAAGGAACATGGAGATGGGTGGGTGGGTGGGTGGGTGGACGGATGGACGGACGGACAGACAGACAGACAGACAGACAATAGATAGGTAGGCAGGCAGTTTAACCAAATATATAATTTTCATGTGGTTCTGTATCTTTTAAGAAACTTTGGATTTACGCACTGGAAACTGTGTACTCGATTTATTACAAAAATGCTTTTCAAGTTAAAAAATATGTGTCAAGATGCATCAGAATAGCATACAATTAAAACATTAAATTAGACTTACAAGATCTACTCCAGCAATCTTCTCAAACATAAAAAAGGCAAATCAGAGGAAAAGATCTCCGAAAACAATCCAGACACAAGTGCAAATCCCTACAACTATGATCAGACAAGAAAGCAGAGTTCCTGTTACCAATTTCCCCCTTAAACTATATATTTGGAATGTTTTGTAGACTAAATTGGCAGAGCAATTCATAAACAATTAAAAAAAAACATAAATGAAGTGCCATGAAAGCAAATGGCTAATATTTGAATTAAAAACAAAAAATCTTTCACCACTGAAAGTTGTTTAGAAAAACTGGTTACCAAACTAGGCATTAAATGTGGATGACTGAGGAAGGCTAGTGTTAGTAATTGGTCATCCTATCTTATGATTGCATTCAGCATATAAGCCAACACAGGAGGAACAAACCCCCTGCCATACTTAATGCTTGCAGTTAAAAAAAAAAGAGAAAGAGGAAATTATCTATTATTCCACGGCCTGCCCACAGAAACCATAGCAAACATTTCTGCAAAGTAATGGATATATGTGGCTTGTTTATAAGACTGCTAGGAGCATTCAAAACCCTGGAATTACCACAGAGAAGTCCCTGTTTGAGGCAAAATTAGTGATGGGTTTCAATTTTTTTAGAACCTCTTCTGTAGGTGTGGCCTGCTTTGTGGGAGTGGCTTGCCAGCCATGTGACCGGGTGGGAGTGGCTTGCCAGCTATGTGACTGGGTGGGAGTAGCTTGCCAGCCATGTGACCGGGTAGGCGTGGCCAATTTGTAAAATGTGGTGAAACTCACTTAACAACGCTCTTGCTTAGCAACCAAAATGTTGGCTCAAGAACTCTGGCATTGAAGTGTGCAAGTCTTAAAGCTGTCAAGTTGCAAGACCCTTGCACCCCTAACCCTTTAGAAAAACACCCCCCAGGAGTGTTCAAACTTGACAGCTTTAAAACTTGTGGACTTCAACTCCCAGAATTACTCCTCTCCGTCTTCATCTTGATGATGTGCGGACGGGCGGGGGGAGGGAGCTGGAACCGGTTCTAAATGGCACTATAGATTTGTGGAACCTCTTCTATAGAAGAGGTTAGATCTGGCAGAAACCCACCCCTGGGTTCAATATATTAATCAATATGTTTTATCAATATTGTAGTTCAAACTTTCTGAAAACATTAACTGGAAGGAAGGTTCTTTGGGAAGTCTTTCAAATATATAAGAGAGAACAGAAATTTCTAGGTGCATAAGAAAGAGAAGAAACAGCATTTCCTAAGTTGTAAATGGTAAAGTTGTCTAACATTGGGATGAAAACAAGTATGGAGGGAAAAATAGTCCAATTCCATTTTAAGGCAAGGTCACCTAAAGGCTGCAGGGTGGTGTAGTGATTAGAATGTTTAGAATGCAGCATTGCAGGAAAGCTCTACCCACACCTACCTTCCATCCTTCCGAAGTCAGTAAAATGAGACCTGGCTTGTTGGTGACAATATGCTGACATTTGTAAACCGCTAAGAGAGTGCTGCATGCACCGTGATAAAGCAGACATAAAGTGAGATTTGGATATTAAGTGTGAAACCTACTGGGTCAGGCTGGACAGCCTCTTAGAGCCCCCTTTACTTCTATATTAAAAGCCACATAGACAGAGTTGGAACTTGCAGTAGAAACAGGAAGCCTGTGCCTAACCACAAGATATGACAAAAGCCTATGTCGAAAGCCTATGTTAAAAGTCCTAGGTTCAATTAAAGTTCGTTAATGACACGTACTCCATAAACAAAAGGAGAAGTCAGACCCCATCTCCTTATAAGGCTTTTTCCTCAAGGTAACCACTAAGAAATGTGTTAAGTATTTCCGTGTTGCAATGCTTTTGAGAATGTATAAGAATGCGTCCTTCGATAATTAAGGTTGTTCAGAACTTGCAATGCTAAGCCATGGGCTAGCTTTCTGAACCTGGCTGCCAAATAAACTTTTCCTGTATCCTGAGAAGTCTAACGCCTGTCATTTTCTGCAACAGTATTTTTTGCACTATAAGACGCCCCTAACCATAAGATGCACCTAGGTTTAGAGGAGGAAAACGAGAAAAAAAAAAAAGCAGGCGGAGCCTGAAAGGATCACAGATAGGCGTCCTCTCATGTGCCAGATCTGCCTATTGATTCCTGCACTGTGGAAAAGAGACAGAAGAGGCAGGCAATGACAAAGACCGAAGAGGTGGGGTAAAAGGACCCCACTACGGCGTCCCGGCTGCTATTCACCAAAGAACGCAATATTTGCTCCATAAGATGCACAGATATTTCCACCCACTTTGGGCGTGGGAGGGAGGGGGAAGTGTGTCTTATGGAATGAAAAACATGTTAAGTCTAGGTGCTATTGCAGTGTTTCTCAACCTTGACGACTTTAAGTCGTGTGGACTTCAACTCCCAGAATCCCCCAGCCAGCAGAGCTGGCTGGGGAATTCTGGGAGTTGAAGTCCACACGACTTAAAGTCACCAAGGTTGAGAAACACTGTGCTATTGTTAAAGAAAACCAAGATAAAAAAACTAAAACCCAGCTTTTCTTTCTTTCTTGAATTGTTATGGCTCGGCACATTAAATTTGTAATCTTGGGAGCAGCAATAGCATGTAGACTAAGATACTGCTTCATAGTGTTTGACCAGAACTCTCTAAGCCTTTTACAGAGTCACCATATCCCCCCCCCCACCAACAATCTGGGTCCTCATTTTATTGACCTCGGAAAGGCAGAAAGCTGAAGTCAACCTTGAGCTGATAACAATCGAACTACGGGCAGTGAGCAGTGAGTTAGCCTGCAATACTGCATTCGAGCCACTGTGCTGCTAAATAACAATCTCCTATGCATAGAGATACACACACACACACACTTATTTAAATAAAACTTCAAAACACAAATATAAATAAAGTTTTAAAAAATACTTTAGTCAATTCTCCCCCCCACCACCCCGCACCCCAAATGAGGGAAAACATGTGAGAGAGACATGGGGAATCAGCATACCGAAAGATGTTCTAATTGTAAAGACAAGGTCAACGTAAGATTTTTTAAGCAAAACGCTCAAATTGATGAGGAAATAGACACAGGATGAAACCAATTTAAGCATGCCATGTGGAGAGATCAAAGGCTAAGGAAGACAGTAGACAGTAAAGACAGTAAAAGAACTGGGACTTATAGCAGAAGCTAAACCCAGAGCAAATATTTCTGATTCCTTAACACAACAAAGAAAAAAAGCACCAGAGGATCAGGGAAGCCAATGGAAAAACAACAACAACACAACCAGGACCTTAAAAATATCTATCTTGCTAGAAGAGCTAATTTCGTCTTTTCTCTTCAGAACAGAAATGCGGAATTAGCGGCTTTACAAAACCAGAAATCCTAATATATAAGCATAGCGATCAATACAGTATATCAGTATCCCACATTTTGTTTAACTGGGAGATCATTTCAAGAAGGGGATTCAAGAAGGACACCAAAACAAAACAAATCACGACCCCAGGCAAACAAAAGTGTTACAGGGAGCATCTGGAGACAAACTTCATCCTAAGCCATATTTGTTGCATCTTTTCTACTGATCGGCAAATAGCCCCAAAGTCTGGAGTACATTTTTCTGTTTGCTTGCTACCCCTTAAACCTCTGGGAGGAATAACTACACTGAGTCTGCCAGAATTACAAAATACACAAACAACAGTACAAAATAGCAATAGCAATAGCAATAGTTAGACTTATATACCGCTTCATAGGGCTTTCAGCCCTCTCTAAGTGGTTTACAGAGTCAGCATATTGCCCCCAACAACAATCCGGGTCCTCATTTTACCCACCTCGGAAGGATGGAAGGCTGAGTCAACCTTGAGCCTGGTGGGATTTGAACAGCCGAACTGCTGAACTGCAGTCAGCTGAAGTAGCCTGCAATGCTGCATTTAACCACTGCGCCACCTTGGCTCTTAGGCAAGCTTTATCAGATAATAGTAATAACAACTCAATCCACTAGATCGGGGTGTCAAACTCAAGGCCGGGGCGAGAGCCGTCCTGTGGGGTGCTTAGATCTGGTCCACAGGGCCACCCTGTAAGCAGCAAAGGACTGGACCGTGATGCCTCTGCCAGGGAAAATGCAGCTTGTGAGGGGTGTGTGCAGCCCTCCTGAGCTCCATTTTCACTCAAAGAGGGTTGCAGGAGGCTGTCGCAGTCGGAAATGCAGCTGGCAAAGGCTGTGGGCTGCCCTCCTGAGCTCTGTTTTCGCTGGAAGAGGGTTGCAGGACACCATTGCAGCTGAAAACAGAGCTCACAAGGGTTGCGGCTGGCTTTCCTGAGCTCCGTTTACGCTGGCAGAGGGTTGCAGGAAGCTGTCCTAGCCAAAAACGGAGCACAGAAACCCATTTGGTACCTTCACACGTGATTTCAGGCTGTCCACACACACCCTGTCCACACAGCGCCTCCCCCAGGTCAAACATAACCCTAATGCAGCCCTCAATGAAATCAAGTTTGACAAGGCTGCACTAGATCCTTTTTGTCAAGATACAAACATGCATATTTACAAAATTAGGTGCTGTTGTGGCCTCCTTATGAGGACAGGTTAGCATCTACCACCACAACCAGACACAGCACATACAATGATACAAATGACTGGAGTAACTATCAGAGGTGCATCTACTGCTACTGGTAGACATTCAGGAATTACCGTTGAGTCCCCAGCCATACCAATCAAAATTTCTTTCGGTGTTCTCTTTCACTGGCCAATGCATTGTGCTTCAATTAGAAATATGTTTTTGCAATGCTCTAAAATTTTTCTATCATGGGTAGCAGTAATTGCACATATTAATTTGACCTTGGGACTAGCTTTAATACTGTAGGATGTTCGTGTTATTTTCAACTGCATGTCTAATATGTGGAAATTGATAGCAGGAGAATGGAAATGATTATTTTGCACAATGCTTGTTGCTAAGAGATGTGTGTGTGTGTGTGTGTGTGTGTGTTTGATCCCAATTACTGAGTCAATTAAGGACCTGGTATTACTTGCAATTTAGAAACAGGTTGTTTATGGATGTAGATAATGTATAATGTATTGCAATGAAATATAGTAATCTTTTAGCAAAACTGTTGTTATTATTACCGTAATTTTGTGCCTTCAACTCTAGGTTGGACCCGGGAGACTGTAAGTTTTCTTGGCAAGATTTCAGAAGTGCTTTGCCATTGTTTTCTTCCAAGGGGCTGAGAGAGAATGACTGGCCCCAGCGGGCATCAAACGTGATATACATTTATGAGAAGATCTCAAATACATACCTGTGCTTTATTTCCTTTTTCTTCTCTAATTAGTTCAGGTTTTAAACAATGCTTCAACATTAGAAGATCACTCAAGCTGTTCGGGTTGTTAGTTCTGGACACTTCTCAAATTAAGAAGATCCCTGTAAACTAAACTAAAAACTAAGAATAACATTGATGGGGGGTGTTTTGTTTTCATTGTTGCACAAACTGTATCTCAATAGGCAAACAAAATGTGTGCAAGCTTTTGTTTTCAATGTAATGTTTTCTGGACACATTCCAGCACCCCTGAAACTTTAAATACAACTTTCAGCGAACAGGTTTATAGCTGGGTGATCACAGTGCTGTGAAAAATTCAGACAACATTCGTTGCTCTCTGAATCATCTCCACTGTAATGAGAAGACCCCCCCGACCTGTATGAGAGAAAACATGTCATGTAGCTTTTCCAAACTGTTTACAGGCTACAGGTAAATTAGACAATCTCTCTGCATTTGCCTGTTTTGTGTATGTTTTGCATTCTACTTTGTATCTGTATTTGAAGGGACAAAACCGGATGCTATATTCAAGCACCTGCTGTAAGCAGAATGCACGTTTGGACTGAAGATTGAAAGTAGTGGTCCTTGAAAGTCCTTGATTGTTGTTGTTAGTTGCGAAGTTGTATCTGATCCATTGCAACCTCATGAACAATTTTCCTCCAGGCCTTCCTATCCTCTACCATCCTCTGGATTCCATTGAAGCTCATGCCAACTGCTTCAGTGACTCCATGCAGCCACCTCCTTCTCTGCCGTCCCCTTCTTCTTTTGCCCTTCATCGTTCCCAGCATTAGGCTCTTCTCCAGTGAGTCCTTCCTTCCCATTAGGTGTCCAAAGTATTAGTTTCTTCTTCAGGATCTGGCCTTCTAAAGAGCAGTCAGGGTTGATCTCCTCTACGACTGACCGGTTGGATCGCCTTGCAGTCCAAGGGACTCGCAGGAATCTTCTCCAGCACCAGAGTTCAAAGGCCTCCATTCTTTAGCACTCAGCCTTTCTTATGGTCCAACTTTCATCCATTGCAACTGGGAAAACCATAGCCTTGACTATACACACTTTTTTTGGCAGGGGGATGTGTCTGCTTTTCAGTATGCTGTCTAGCTTTGCCATAATTTTCCTCCCATCCTTGATATATGACCACAATTGAGCCCAACATTTTTGCTGTTAAGCAAGACATTTGTTAAGTGAGCTTTGCCCCATTTTACGAACTTTCTTGCTTCGGTGGTTAAGTGAACCACTGCAGTTGTTAAACCAGTAACACAGTTGTTAAGTGAGTCAGGCTTCCCCAATGACTTTGTGGCCTTTCAGAAGGTCGCAAAAGGGAATCGCGCGGCCCCAGGATGCTGCAACCATCGTAAAGGTGAGTCAGTTGCCAAGCATCTGAATTTTGATCCCGTGACCATGGGAACGTTGCAATGGTCATAAATGGGAAAAACAGCCCTAAGCCACATTTTTCAGTCTGGTTGCCAATTTGAACAGTCACTGAATGAACTGTTGTAAATAGAAGACCACCTGTAGTGAGGACAATAAAATATCTCCCATAGAACAGATTTTCTTTTCTTTTTTTACTTTTTCAGGCCATGAATCTCATAAATATATTTTTTTAAAGAAACACTTTCCAGAATAGCAATAGCAATAGCAGTTAGACTTATATACCGCTTCATAGGGCTTTCAGCCCTCTCTAAGCAGTTTACAGAGTCAGCATATTGCCCCCAACAATCCGGGTCCTCATTTTACCCACCTCGGAAGGATGGAAGGCTGAGTCAACCCTGAGCTGGTGAGATTTGAACTGCGGAACTGCAGTCAGCTGAAGTAGCCTGCAGTGCTGCATTTTTACCACTGCACCACCTCGGCTCTTAATCAATATTTGATTAATAGGCCAAGCTCTCCTTTGTTCATCTGGAAAATTAGTAACAACTTATGTTAAGAGAAATATTGGTCACGTGTATGATTTAGCATTATAGCATAATTTCCCGGGCCCCGGCTGTCAGGCCTCCAGTCATATTCCTTTTAGGATCTTTGGCCTGCCACACTCTCTCTTATTTTGTTATGCTGTTTCATTAGTGGGGAATTGGGAGGGGGGAATAGTAAGGAGTAAAATGTGTTGTTGTCAAAATAAAACATTCCTTTCTAGAAGCCCAAGGTCATCCTTTGTCTTTGCACCTCTGCACCTGACCGGAACTAGATGGGTGGAAATGTCAGTGTGGCAGTGGAAGATTAGACCAGTGTTTCCCAACCTTGGCGACTTTCAGTCCTTTGGACTTCAACTCCCAGAATCCCCCAGCCAGCATAGCTGGCTGGGGGAATTCTGGGAGTTGAAGTCCACAGGACTGAAAGTCGCCAAGGTTGAGAAACACTGGATTAGACCATGTGATGGACTTGTAGGTGTGGGGCAAGAGGATGAACTTTCAACTGGGTGGGAAACCCAGGAAGCTTTCAGATTCGGGTTTCCCACAGATGTACCAACATATCTCTCTTAATAAATTGGAACTTTGAGGAAAGCTCTGCCTTGGACTCTGATTTAATTCTGGATGATATTTGGAATGCTGACACTGCACATGCACTCACACCTCCCGCTGGCCAGCTGGTCATCGGCTCTCTGCCTCGCATGTGCAGGGGGTCGTGACACATGCATGGGAGGAGGGTTACATGGAAGGGGACTGTGCACACATGTGCAGGGCGGGGGAAGTGCAGGAGACCGTGCGCACATGCGGGGTGTGAGGCACATATGCGGGGGCTGCACCTGCACTGCATTTTGGGGGTTTACGCACAGGTGCACATTTTGGGCACTCGCTCCAGAAAAGGTTAGCAATCAGTGGCCTATATTGTATGAAGGACAATTGAGGGAGCTTCACTTCTAGTCTATTGAAGAGAAAAACTGGGGGAGACATGATAACTGTTTTCTAGTACTTGAGGGGCTGTCATAGAGAAGAGAGGATTGACTTATCCTCCAAAGTATCTGAGAGCAGGACAAGAAATAATGGGTGGACGCTTGTAGAAGAGAGATCCAAGCTAGAAGTAAGGAGAAATGTTCTGATAATGAGAGCAATCAATCAGTGGAAAGGTTTGCTTCCTAGAGTCGTGGGAGCTGCATCCCTGGAGCTTCTTAAAAATAAGAGCGGACAACCATTCAACTGGGATAGCAGAAGGTCTCCTGCCTTGAGCAGGGGGTTGCACTAGAAGACCTCTGAGGCCCCTTCCAGCCCTACAATTCCATGTTCTATGATAGAATATAGCAAAACCAAGGAAAAACCTGTCCTGGGTCCTACTTACAGTCCGAAGTGAAAGAATAGGTAAAAATGGGCTTTTGTTAAGTTCTGCCACCAAGACAGGAGCACAATCATAATGCTAGAGCCATTGGTTGGCCGTCGGAAAGAACTGCTCCGTCTAAATCCAATTTAAAGATAAGAGTTTTAAAAAGCAGAGAAGGGATTTTAAGTGTCTTATCAAACGCCTGGCACTTGGACGGCCAAGTGAATCATCGTATGTGTCACCTGCTCCCAGTCACCTCTATTTTGGTGACCTGAATCACATTTCTATGTAGATTAGTACAATTCCATCTAAAATTGCCTTCGGAGAGACACATTGGCACTGTAAAACTCTAGCCAAAACTGGGCTGCCCTTCATCTACCGTGTGTGTGTGTATGTTTGTGTGTGTGTGTTTGTGTGTGTGTGTGCATGCGTGTATGCCTGTATGTGTGTATGTATGTATATATGTATGTAATGTAATGTAATTAATGTCCACCTTCAGACTGACATAGCAACATTACTATCTCTGGACCAACAGCAGATAATAAAAGGAATAAATTAGTGAAAGAAAAAGATCTGGAATGAGCAGAGTTAAAGCTGTCAACTTAACTTCCAGGATAAAGCAGAAGCCTTCCTTCCTCCCTCCCTTAATCTTCCTTTCTCCTCCTCCTCCCTTCCTCCCTCTCCCTCATTCATTCCTTCCTTTTCTTTCTCCCTCTCTTCATCTTTCCCCCCGTCTTCCTTCCTCCTCCCTCCCTCCCTCTCTTCATTTTCCTCCTTCCTTCCTCTCTCCATCTTCCTTCCTTCCTTCCTTCCATAGGATAACAGCTATGGAGGGGCAGATTGTAAGACATACCAAGTAACACCTTAATCTGCAATGGTTACTATTTGGAGAAATGTGGGAGGAAACATCATCAATCACCAGTCCCAGCACAGAGGTGACACATGGCCCAGCTATGGTTGCTACAAGTAAGGCTAAAAACCTAGATATGGAATAGAGGCACCAGGGCATTCCTGGTTTTGGAGAAGTATAATATGTAAAACCCCAGAAATCCTATTAATTTATGGATATGGTGGTTATAAAGAGATGCAGTGGCTCAGTGGCTAAGACGCTGAGCTTGTCGCTCAAGCAGTTCACCAGTTCGAATCCCCAGCACCGCGTAAATGAGCTCCCGTTTCTTCTCCCAGCTTCTGCCAACATAGCAGTTCGAAAGTATGTAAAAATGCAAGTAGAAAAATAGGGACCATCTTCAATGGGAAGGTAACAGCGTTCTGTGTGCCTTCTGCGTTTAGTGATGCTGGCCACATGACCACGGAGACGTCTTCAGACAGTGCTGACTCTTCAGCTTTGAAACAGAGATGAGCACCGCCCCCTAGAGTTGGGAATGACTAGTACATATGTGTGAGGGGAACCTTTACCTTTACCTTAAGGTGGTTATACAGCATCCCTTTTATTGTTAGGATGACCTATAGCGATGTCTCTTAAGGCTTGAGAAAAGAGCAATTGATGCTTGCAGTTGCATTTTAGAATCCCAAGAATGTAGAAAAAGAGCGGGCAGAGATGATGCATCTTTTCTTCCAATAATCAAGGACATTACGTGAGGTTTGGGACTGAAGGGGGGGTGTTGTTTGTTCAGCAACTAAAACTGAAAAGGGAGCAAACAACTAACTTGGAAAGAATTCAGTTGGCTTTGCTACAGGAAATCTTATGGAACAATCAGCTTCTCTACAACACTCAATTATACTCAGCTTGTGGGCATGTGGGTACACACACACACACACACACACACCATAGAAATGTTACAAATATGTAAGTGACCTGTTTTCAAGGACACTACTACTATAAAAAAAAAATTCTTCTCAAAAAATACAAAACACCATAAAGCATCAAAATAGGTTGAATTGTATTACAGTGATCATCAATGTACACCTTCCTTCCCTTCCCTTTCTCCACACCCGCTGTCTCCAACACAATTGATGTGGAAGGACTAGTTATTTCAAGGTACTGGGATGAAAAGAAACTCATTTCCCCACCCCCCCTGCTTTTTGAATGTTTTGCTCTAAGCCCTATATTTGCTTTCATCCATTCTCATCCTATGAATAGGGGTTTTTGAAACTTCCTGTCAGACCTGGAAGCCATCTTTTACCTCTGGGACTTCAGGCCTGCCACATTTTCTACTGTGGGAAATACTATAACAGAGCAAAAGAGCAAAAATATAAAAAAAATACCAAGACTAAAAAATACCGTATTTTTTGGAGTATAAGCTGCACTTTTTTCCCTCCTAAAAGAGGCTGAAAATTTGGGTGCGTCTTATACTCCAAATGTAGCCACGCCCCCTCACTGGCCCCTATCCTTCAACCTCCGTGCGTCCTCTTCCTGGCTGCAGAGATTGCCACCAGCAATGGCTTGTGTTTTTGGGCTCCACACGTTGCGTTTTCAGCCGTGAAATGCTCGACGCGTGGTATCCAAAATGGCTACCCAGAACAGCTGCTGCCTTCTCTTACCCCTTCCCCGCTTCTCCTGCTTTAGTCACTGGATCTCCCTCGAGGATCAGCTGTGCTTTTGAAGCTGTTTTTCTGCCCAAACATGAGCTTAACGATCTTCCCTGCTTTGCCTGCTTTTCTAATTGCTGCTCCCTCCGATAATCAGCTGTGCTTTAGAAGAACAGCCCCCATCATCCCCAACCTCAAAACCAGAGAGTGAACTAAAGTGCTAAAGCTGAATACCTGGTAGGCAGAATTTCCCCCGCTCCCCACCCTTATTTTGCTCCCCAAAAACTAAAGTGTGTCTTATACAGCGTTGCCTCTTATACTCAAAACAATATGGTAACTTTCTCCAACTTGGAATTTTCTAGAGGTCCTGGGACTACACAGAATACACAGCCAAGGAACAACCTGGGCTGGGGAAGAGCACCATCGCCCACCCAGCCTACCCAGAGCTTAACCATCCCTATGCAGAATGTTTATCACCATAATTTTGAAGAATATAGAGGTTTTACAAGCTGTTCTCCCTTTTTGCCTTATTTTCTTCCCAAGGATAGCTTAGTGATTATTAGAAAGACGGGGGATCAATATTAATCAAAACAGTGAAATTGAACGATTGTGGGATGCGCTTCGTTTTTTGTAACTTTCACTGAATCTCACCCAAATTTTCACTAAAGCTCAGTCATGCTTTGCAGTTGATCACTCATCGGCTTCCATGTGGTGTTAAGGCTAAGAAAAGGAAAGGTCCTTTGAGTTCACTAAGTTAATGGGGCAAAGAATTCCGGGAAAGAAAAGCTCAACCAGCTCCCTCAGACCATTTCCTTCTTGAATTAAAGCCTGAATAAATAGCATCAGGTATCAGGGGCCAGAAATGAAAGGATTAAGAATAAGCATAAGAAATCCCCCCCCCCCTGTTCTTACCTAGGCTTTCCTAGCAGCACAAAGCCAAGTCCTCATCCCGATAAACCCCTTTTATTTAATTTACAGTGAATTCCTCTCTGGCAAAGTTTTTCCACTCTCACAGTTTTTCAAGATATTTCACAGTTACCGACCTTTATCAGGCTTGGAGAGTGGCCAGGCCGATATCTTTCAGACACCACAATACTTGGGCAGGAATGCAGGAATGAACTAAGTGCCTCCTGCAAATACCCATCCCCTTTCGCTCCTCTTTTATTCCCTATGGGAGGGGCCATTCACCACCCACCTGTGGCCTTACTCCCAAGTCGAGCCTTGTTCCTTAGCTGTTCCCTTTGTCTGCCAACTCTGCATGTGCACACTGGGAACAGGCTACAGCTGTTCGCCTGCCTCACTGATGTCTGACTCTGAAGGCAGCTGATATCTGGCATACAGCTCTGGCCCCCCCTCTGCCTCTGACACAAAGCCCTCATCAGAGCCTTCCCCAGACTCCAGGACTGGCCCAGGTTCCTCCTTAACCTCCTCACTGTCTGAATCTGCTGCCAGCTCCACTGGTGGGCTACAACACTCCCAACTTTATGTATAGTTGAACCAAACAGTTCTTCCCAACAATATTTGGGTCATCTAATACAAATGAATCTTAATTCTTAAAAAGGAATCTGTTCCATTTTCTTTCAAGCTTTGCATCAGGTGAACCATAAAACTAAAGGTCTCCTATACATGAATAGCAGAATGCATTCTCTGGAAATGGATTTACTTCAGTCCAAATGTCCAGGGCAACAGCTAGGCTAAAATGAAGTGAAATAAGATAGGTACTTCAGATATCTGAGAGTTTAACTTAATTTATCCTTTGATCCAGCAAAAGGAGAACTTTAGTTTCAACTTACTGTCTAGAAAGATCACATCACTGGTGTAGACAACACATCTGGAGTCAAACAATTAGGCTGTGGGTGTTAATTCAATATTTGCACAAAGAAAGCTGTTCTACCAAATGCTTTTTCAAAGCCAAGCATCAGTTTTTTTTATGGGCCACTGGCATTGGCCAGCAATTTGGGAAAGACTGGAGATATTTTGTCAGTTTTAGGCCTCTAGAATTCCATTCTTGAGATTGTTGTTTCTGGCTTAATAACATCATGGTTTATTGTGGTAGGAGAGAATATCAAGGATGACATTACCTGATAGCTTAAGCCCATCCTATATCATGAAGCTCCAGTTCTTGGCTTCAACAATGTACAGGCCAGTTATATAGCTGTCTCTAATCACTTAGAGGCATGGTGGCTCAGTGACTAAGAAACTGAGCTTGTCAATCAGAAGGTCAGCAGTTCGAATCCCTAGTGCCGCATAATGGAGTGAGCTCCTGTTGCAAGTAGAAAAATAGGAACCACCTTTGGTGGGAAGGTAACAGCGTTCCATGAACCTTTGGCATTTAGTCATGCCAGCCACATGACCACAGAGATGTCTTCAGAGAGCACTGGGTCTTCGGCTTAGAAACAGAGATGAGCGCAGCCCACTAGAGTTGGGAACGACTAGCACGCATGTGCAGGGGAATCTTTACTTAATCACCTACCATTTTTAAGTGAAAGACAAAATAAAGACAAATTACTGTAGAACTTCTTCACAGAATACATGAACCAAGCAGAATGATGACATTGACACTCAATATATTTTGAGAGAAAGGATTTTTTTGTGAGTGAACCAACCTTTTTCTCTCCTTTCCTGGCCTCCTCTTGAATGAACATTACTATACAGATCTTGCAGAGAGGAGTTTAACAGAATAACAGAGTTGGAAGGGACTTTGGAGGTCTTCTAGTCCAACCCTCTGCTGAGACAGAAAACCCTATAGTATAGGGTTTCAGACAAATGGTTTAGACCATCTTCAGTCATACTCGAAGAGTGGTTCATTCATTGCCCTAAACTAAGCTTTAATTTACAATTATTTATTGAATGTGCTATAGTTGGCTGGAATCATTTAGTACACAGAGCCATCAATCATAGTTTGCAAACTACAATAGCTGAATGTGCATGATAAGTCAAACCAAATAAATCACAAAAGACTTGGTATTTTTGTATGAATTAGGCCAAGTCTACAGATGATTACACAACCTGTGTGGAACAGAGATGAGAATTTGCAACCCCCCTGATGTTTTTGCACTAGAGTTCCCAACATTCCTCCCCATCAATCAGAGTGACTAGGAAAGTATAGCTCATGCAACATCTGGCAAAACTGATGATTTCCTACCCCTTTTGTTGCAGACCTCAAGTTTCTAGTTTACAACTTGTTGGAATTAGTGACACCATTAAACCCCACAATGAGCCATTCAAAACCAGGATATTGGAAAATTACACACTATTATGAGCTTTGTTTTAAACCCAGTCTAAAGGTAAAGGTAAAGGTTCCCCTTGCACATATGTGCTAGTCATTCATGACTCTAGGGGGTGGTGCTCATCTCCGTTTCAAAGCCAAAGAGCCAGCGCTGTCCAAAGACGTCTCCGTGGTCATGTGGCTGGCATGGCTAAATGCCGAAGATGCACAAAACAGTGTTACCTTCTCACCAAAGGTGGTTCCTATTTTTCTACTTGTATTTTTACATGCTTTCGAACTTCTAGGTTCGCAGAAGCTGGGACAAGTAATGGGAGCTCACTCCATTACACGGCGCTAGGAATTCAAACTGCCGAAATGCCGATCTTTCTGATCGACAAGCTCAGTGTCTTAGCCACTGGGAGCTCACTCCATTACACAGCACCAGGGATTCAAACCGTCAAACTGCTGACCTTTCTGATCAACAAGGTAAGCATCTCTTAGCCACTGAGCCACCGCATCACATATCCCAAATTCCAGTCTATTTTTCTTCTAAAGATACAAGAGACATTGTATGTTAGACCATGTCAATATAAGGGAACTGGAGAAGACCTGCACCTAGGAATTTCTCTTCTGAGAGGGGAAAAGTAACATGTTGGGAGGAGGACACAAAGGAAGACTGAAAGTAGTGTTACTGTGCTAAATATGTCTCTACAATTCTCTATAGGGGCACTTTATACCCATCTATGCAGGAATCAATACAAAAGCAAAATCTTCATTTTCAAACAGATACAGGGAAGGAGAGGGAGAGGGAGAAAATCTGTCATACAATTGGAACAAGGAAAGTAAAATGAAAAGAAGGAGGGGGAAGAGAAAAATAGGATGTAGTACTTAAGGAAATCACACCTCCCACACTCCAAACTTGCAATTGTTGCCTAACTCCAAGCTATCAGATATAGCAGCCCATAAGGAGAGGTGCAAACTTGAAGAGAGGATAGTATTTGGATAATGTATTCTGGAAGAGGTTCACGTACTACATGGCACCTTATAAGAACAAATGAGACAAGCAATATAGTTTATACCTGAAATGAATAGCAAAGCTGTATTCAGCTGGATAGTGCTATTATGAGTTTTTCATTGGGAATCAGTGCAGCATGTAAGACATCTCTTAGAGAGAGCTTGGTAAAAATTCCATGGATGAGAATCCTCAAGGGGGAAACAACTCAAGAAACTTGGGAAATGAGATTACAAAAGCCCAGTCTAGCACAATACCAATGAAGAAGAAAAATAATGGCTGCATAAAGAACTCTCTGACAAATTGAAAGACAAAAAAGATAAGTATAAAAAGTGGAAAGAGGGGGGCATAACTAAATGAATCTCCATTTCAAAGCCAAAGAGCCAGTGCTATCCGAAAATGTCTCCATGGTCATGTGGCCGGCATGGCTAAATGCCAAAGGTGTAGGGAATGCTATTATTTTCCCACCAAAGTGGTCACTATTTTTCTACTTGCATTTTTACATGCTTTCAAATTGCTAGATTGGCAGAAGCTGGGACAAGTAATGGGAGCTCACTCCATTACATGGCACTAGGGATTTGAACCGCTGAACTGCCGACCTTCTGATTGACAAACTCAGCGTCTTAGCCACTGAGCCACCGGGTTGGGTTATGACTGGTTAAGGAAGTTACTGTTAGATTACAGTTCTATCAGCAGCCTGCTATTATATTCCTTTCATGGAGACCACTGAGAATAAGCTAAAATTATACTGAATTGCGTTGTAGCTGTATTCTAAGATGGCATTGACATAATCAAGCACATCAAAGATAAAATATTGTCACAGAAAAAAGAAGCCGCATTCATGTTTCACAAAGCACATCCAGTTCATGGAAAACCAGAGAACTTGGACTGAATGACAGCTAAGGGAATTACTTCAAATGTTGACTGAGATATCACTGTGGTTCCATAAGTGATAAAAAATGGTACGGCCAAAAAATAGGGTGATTTTAGTTACCATTAACTCACTAGGTCAAGCAATACTCTTTACTTAGAATTAAGGACAGCTTGCTAATCTCATGGGTGGACAATATTTCAGCAGGATAGACCTACTAGAGGTTTATTTACAGATGGGAATTAATGAAGGTTCCAAGATGTTTCTCAGCATAACTACAAATAATCAGTAATAACAATAGCACTTAGACTTATATACTGCTTTGCGGTGCTTTACAGCCCTCTCTAAGTGGCTTACAGAGTCAGACTCTTGCCCCCAACAATCTAGCTCCTCATTTTGCCTACCTTGGAAGGATGAAAGGCTGAGTCAACCTTGAGCCAGTCAGGATTGAACTGCCAAATTGCAGGCAGCCAGCAGGCAGCAAAAGTAGCCTGCAGTACTGCACTCTAACCACTGCCCCACCGTGGCTCAATAGCATTTTTGATGGCAAGGTAGGAACCTGTGTATGGTTACAAAGGAGATCCTGTTGATTGACTTGGTTATATTATACACCATCAAAAAGGAGGAATCAGTCATGTCACACACTCACTTATAACTTTTACAACTATAACATTATACAAGCAGGCCAAGGTAACTAAATTACAAGATTTTAAGCATGTTTCAGTACAACAATACATGCAAGTTTTCAAATATAAGTGCATGAGTATTGCACCCATTGTTTAAAATAGGATATTACTATCTAAAATGTTTAAGCCAACAAAATTCTATCTGCCACCTACGGTTTAAAAGAAAAATTCCAATACAAACTGAAAACTTCCATTTTCTTCATGTTTTCTGATCCAAAACCCAGATCAGAGGTGGGTTCCTACCAGTTCGCACCAATTCAGTAGAACCGGTTCGTCAAATCTACCGAACCGGTTAGAAGAGGTTCCACCAGTGGACCCGGAAAACAGACCACACCTACAGAAGAGGTTCCAAAAAGTTTTGAAACCCCCCACTGACCCAGATGTACTTTATATGTATCAGAGGTGGTATTCACCAGGTTCTGACCAGTTCTGGAGAACTAGTAGTGGAAATTTTGAGTGGTTCGGAGAACCAGTAAATACCATCTATGACTGGTCCCGCCTCCATCTATTCTCTGCCTCCCGAGTCCCAACTGATCGGGAGGAAATGGGGATTTTGCAGTATCCTTCCCCTGGCACATCCACCAAGCCACACCCACCAGGTTATGCCACACCCACCAAGCCATAGCCACAGAGCTGGTAGTAATAAAATTTGAATCCCACCACTGCTATCACCTGAAAACGCTAAAAGACAACTTGGCTTTCTTTATCCACAACTTCCTCTGAACTTTATTTCCACAATGCGGCAGAGAGAGACAAGATGGAAATTTTATTAAAGCAAAAAGAGAGAGGGAGGGAGAGGAGAAATAGTCCCTTTCAAACCTCCTGAACTTTACTTTCCGTGTTAAAAACCCCTGATAATTTTATTTTATTTTTTAAAATTGTTGACCTTTTTAATGTATTTCCTACACCTCTGTTTCGCACTCCGAATATTTCACCTCTGCAGTGTTGCACTAACAGAGACACGTCCTTGGTATTGTTCTCTCACATATATTATATAGATATATAGAATTACATAAATGACACTGAAACATTTCACAGCCTGCTGTCACGGCACCAATTTCCATTTGGTAGGTTAACAAGAACAAGCCCACCTTATGTGTATTTTCACAATCTATTCTATGCTCTACCCCCATGGTTGAAGACCTTTAGGGGAAAAAAAAAAAAAAAAAAAAAAAAAAAACAACCTCAGTGGTTCCCTGTCAAAAGCCATTTTTAACTCTCAAATCACATTAACCCAGCATCTCATTTACATTTCAAACTGCTTGAGAGAAATGAAAGACTCAGCCTGACAAATTGGGATGCTTACGGGAGAGAAGCCACTACCTCTTAACACTGTGTGTAAAGCAATAGATACCTGATTGAATGTAAGAGTACCGTTTATTCTGATGTCTGCAACTCTTGATATCACAAAAGAGTATTTGGCAGCTGCCTCTGTTTCCTTTGTTCACCAACCTCTCTGATATGGGTTTTTACCAATTTCTGTTTGGAATTAGCATCAGCGCATTGTGATTCTTTTTTTTTTTTTCAGAAAAAAAAAACAAAAAACCCTGCCTATAGGGCATATTTCAGTTTAAGGATCTTGGATGTGAATTGCTGTATTTGAAGCTTGTGTTCTTCTGGGTGGATCTCTTGTGGGGTGAAGTAATAGCAATAGCAATAGCACTTAGACTTATATACCACTTTACAGTGCTTTACAGCACTCTCTAAGTGGTTTACAGAATCAGCCTCTTGCCCCCAACAATCTGGATCCTCATTTTACCCACTTCAGAAGGATGGAAGGCTGAATCAACCTTGAGCCTGGTGAAATTTGAACTGCTGGCAGTGGACAGAGGGAAGGAAGGGAAGGGAAGGGAGGGGAGGGGAGGGGAAGGGTGGGAGGGAGGAAGGAAGGAAGGAAAACAGCAATAGCACTTAGACTTATATACTGCTTTACAGTGCTTTACAGCACTCTCTAAGCAGTTTACAGAGTCAGCCTCTTGCCCCCAACAATCTGGGTCCTCATTTTACCCACTTCAGAAGGATGGAAGGCTGAATCAACCTGGTGAGATTTGAACTGCTGGCAGTGGACAGAGGGAAGGAGGGAAGGGAAGGGAGGGGAGGGGAGGGGAAGGGAGGGAGGAAGGAAGGAAGGACGGAAGGAAGGAAGGAAGGAAGGAAGGAAGGAAGGAAAGAAAAAGAAAACAGCAATAGCACTTAGACTTATATACCGCTTTACAGTGCTTTACAGCACTCTCTAAGCAGTTTACAGAGTCAACCTCTTGCCCCCAACAATCAGGGGCCTCGTTTTACCCACCTCGGAAGGATGCACAGTGGAGTCAACCTTGAACTTGGTGAGATTCGAACTGCCAAATTACAAGCAGCCTGCAGTCAGCAGAAGCAGCCTGCAGTACTGTATTCTAACCACTGCGCCACTGCAGCGCAAAATACCTGACAAAACTGAGAAAAGCAACCTTATACAAATGTGGGTGACTATCAAGTTTTGATGTCCAATGTAGGCACTTTAAAAATATATATGATGTATAGAATTGTGCACATGTTCAATAATTAATATGTATCATTGGTATTTATTATTAATAATAAAGATGGTCAGTTTGGTGCTGGATTAGAAACCAGGAGATTGTGAGTTCTAGTCCCATTTTAGGCACGAAAGCCAGCTGGGTAACTTTGGGCCAATCCCTAGGAGACTGTGAGTTCTAGTCCCACCTTAGCCATGAAAGCTGGCTAGGTGACTCTGGGCCAGTCATTATCTTTCAGGCCAACCCACCTCACAGGGTGATTGTTGTTAGGAAAATCAAAAGGAGTATTATATATCTTAGCCACTTGAGTTACTTATAAACTAATAAAGATGGGATCAAAAATATAATAAATAACTTCAAAGTGATTTAGACCCAATTCAATGATTCAACTGCCTTTTGTGCATAGATTATTCAAAAACACTTTTTCCAAGGCAATTTGAAAGTTCCAAACAAATGTATTTTCCAATTTGATTTACTTTATTTAAAATTGGATCTAGTGCTTGCAACACCTCTGTTAGTTAACTCCTGCACCACCTGGAAAGTTACTACACTTTTCAGAGGAGTTTACAAACCAGCCAGCTCTTCTGTAATAAACACATTATGTTGAGGAAGTTTAGTATGCCTATCAAACATACCCCATAATCAATGTTACAGAGTTCTATGTAACTTTTTGTTATGCCAAATACATGTTATAATCATGTTTCTTTAAGTAATCTACAAATTAGGACTATTCATTGACCAACTGCCAGAAATAATAGGAGCCTGGTTATTGGCAAGATCCCTTTCTGAATGTAAAAGCAGGGAAGGGTAAAACCAGGAAGCATTTCTGATTCTAAATTCAAATGTCATGAGGTTTTGCAGATCTTACGAGCCCCAAATTTAGCTTTCTCCAGGACATTTTATTCTTGGAGGAATGTTATAGCTTGAGTGAGATGTATCCAATAAATGTCACAACATTGCACTACCATAATCATCCTGATTCTGTATCATTATAACACCACTGTTTTCCCCCTCGTTTATTAAAAAAAAAAGTGATAAGAATAATCCTTGTGACTAAAAAAAATACTACATCAACACTGTTGAAAATGTGGATCCTGACACAAATTCTTTGGAAATGGGGCCATAAATGAGGCTACGTTTTAAAAAGTTTTTTTTTACACTCACCTTACTTAATCCAAATTCAAATTCTAGGTCCTGTTATATCTCAACACTTAAAATGGACACCTAACATCAAAAACGTCCTCCAAAAAGCTCAACAAAGAATATTCTTTCTGCGCCAACTCAGGAAGCTCAAACTGCCCCAAAAACTGCCGATTCAGTTCTGCAGAGGAATTATTGAGTCTGTCATCTGCACCTCCATAACTGTCTGGTTTGGCTCTGCAACCCAACAAGACAGACACAGACTTCAGAGGAGAATTAGAACTGCAGAAGAAACAATGGCTACCAGCCTGCCTTCCATTGAGGACCTGTATACTGCACAAGGAGCCGAGGTGGCACAATGGTTAAATGCAGCACTGCAGGCTACTTCAGCTGACTACAGTTCTGCAGTTCAGCTGTTCAAATCTCACCGGCTCAGGGTTGATTCAGCCTTCCATCCTTCCGAGGTGGGTAAAATGAGGACCCGGATTGTTGTTGGGGGCAATATGCTGACTCTGTAAACCGCTTAGAGAGGGCTGAAAGCCCTATGAAGCGGTATATAAGTCTAACTGCTATTGCTATTGCTAAGTCAAAAAGAGCGTAAATATCTACAGACCCCTCACATCCTGGACGTAATTTGTTTCAACTTCTACCCTCAAAACAATGCTATAGGGCAGTAGTGGCTAACCTTTTTCTAAAGGTATGTCAAAATTGTGTGTGCTGCACTATCGTGCGTGTGCGTGTGCCCACCCACCTGCGCATGCAAGTGACGCTCACGCAGGGGGAGGGTTGCCCTCTCCAGGCTCCGGAGGCCTTCCTGAAGCCTGGGGAGAGTGAAAACGGCCTCCCACGGCTCTCCAGAAGGTAAAAAATAAGCTGGCCGGCACACAAATGCCGAAGCTGAGGGCTACCAGGTTGGCAAATATGGCTCCACATGCCATCTTTGGCACACATGCCATAGGATTGCCATCATGGGCACTGCACCCCAAAACAACTAGACACAAGGACAGTTTTTTCTTGAATGTCATCACTGTGCTTAACAACTAATTCCCACAACACTGTCAATAATTTACTAAGAATGTATTACTATTATTCTTCTCTTCCTTCCTAGTATCTATCTCTCTTCACTTATGTCTATAACCATGTCACTTGTATCTTTCAATTTATATTGTTTTTGTTTGTTTCCTAGTACGATTTGATAGCTTATTAGTAATCTTGACTATCACTAAGTGTTGTATCTTTTTTATTCTTGATGTGTTATTCTCCTCATGTACACTGAGACCATCTGCACCAAAGATAAATTCCTTGTGTGTCCAATCACACTTGGCCAATAAAGAATTCTATTCTATTCTATTCTATTCTATTCTATTCTATTCTGGACTCGCCCTTTCTTCTATTAGCACATACATTTTCTGCATCACTGGGGAAAAAACTGAACCTACTGTCACTATTAACTTGGAGTTTTTCCTCTCTGTCTACCTACTGTATCCGGTGAACTACAAACTGACTTCCATTTTTTTACATCAAAGCTGCACTCAGAACAGCTCAGTCACTTCCCTAGTTGAATTGCTCTTTACTTGGAAATAAAGGTGGGGGGGCACGGATGAGTCAGGTTCTGCACTTAACAAGCTTCTTAGTCACAATTGCACATTGATTCTGACCCCAAATTTGCATCCTTCGGAACAGGCAGCAGGTGGGTGTGAAGGGGAGAAGCAACTGCTACTTGGAATGCAAAAGAAGAGGTTTGCTTTCTGAATATTTTGCTGCTGAAATCCTTGCAAAATATTGTAAATAAATAAACACCACACCGATAGAGAACCCCCAGTGGGTTAGGGGGGAAAGATAAGATTAAAGCTAGCAGTGGTTTGACATGAAAAGAACCTTGGGATTAAATGAAGTTGATAAGAGATTATTCACTGTGGTCATATCCTAGAAGTACAATGTTTCTATTGGGGATAAAAGTGTAGTGTGATTTCTATGCATTCTTGGCGTTGTTAGACATACGAAGAGCAGAAATAAGAGCTGAAAATCAGGAGTTGGTTTGTTTGCCATGCCTTCAAATTCAACCCAACTCCCATCAATTGCCTGGCAAGGTTCATTGAGTTTTCCTGGAAAGATTTTGGAAATGGTTTGCCCTTACCTCTTTCCTAAGGCTGAGAGAAAGGGACTGGCCGAAGGTCATCCAGCTGGCTTTGTGCCTAAGGCAGGACTAGAAGGAATAGAATAGAATGGAATGGAATGGAATGGAATGGAATGGAATAGAATAGAATAGAATAGAATAGAATAGAATAGAATAGAATAGAATAGAATAGAATAGAATAGAATAGAATAGAATAGAATAGAATAGAATAGAATAGAATTCTTTATTGGCCAAGTTTGATTGAATGCACAAGGAATTTGTCTTGGTGCCTATGCTCTCAGTGTACATAAAAGAAAAGATACATTGGTCACAAATCATAAGGTGCAACACTTAATGACAGTCATGGGGTACAAATACGCAATCAAATCATATTAGGAAACAATCAATATAAATCGTAAGGATACAAGCAACAAAGTTACAGTAATACAGTCATAAGTGGGAGGAGATGGGTGATAGGAACAATGAGAAGATTAATAGTAGTGCAGACTTAGTAAAGCTTGACAGTGCTGAGGGAATTAGTTGTTTAACAGAATGATGGCGTTCAGGGGGAAAAACTATCCTTGTGTCTAGTTGTTCTGGTGTGCAATGCCCTATAGCAGTGGTCCCCAACCCCCGGTCCGCGGACCGGTGCTGGGCCGTGGAGTACCTGGCTCCGGGCCGCGCAGCGGCCGGGGGCCATGATCGCTGCAGCGGCCGGGGGCCATGATCGCTGCAGCGGCCGGGGGACATGATCGCTGCAGCGCAAAGGCTCCTGGGCCGTGCGCAAAAGCTCCTGGGCCGTGCGCAAAGGCTCCAGGGAAGAGAGCCCCGCGCAGGTACGCAATCAATGTGTCGTCGCGAACAACGCCCCCCCCACCCCTGCGCGCGCTCAGCGGGCCACGGTAAAATTATCAAAGGCTGACTGGTCCGCGGCGATAAAAAGGTTGGGGACCACTGCCCTATAGCGTCGTTTTGAGGCTAAGAGTTGAAACAGTTTATGTCCTGGATGTGAGGGTTCTGTAAATATTTTCACAGCCCTCTTTTTGACTCATGCAGTATACAGATCCTCAATGGAAGGCAGGTTGGTAGAAGTTACAGGCTTCTCATTTCTAGACTGGTGCCTTAAGCCATTAAACCAAACTTAATTTAAACCACACTTTAAAGTAATAGAGAAAAGAGCAAATGATGGTCAAGCAGGAGCAACTTCTGTAGGGAAACCTCAATTTCTAATAATTGTTGGAGAAGAGATAAGGAGCTGGAGTCAAGATAGGAACCAGCGTACAGTTGTTACATTCTTGCAAGAGAATTAAGACTTGAGAGTTTTAAGTCCAACCCTCTTGAATTCATTTGACTCTCATTTAGTGCCAATTTAATGCTGACCATTAGTTGACCAGATTCTTGTGAATAGGCATGAGCAATAAATCACCTTAACTGGAACTTAACATGTGAACCCGAGTCTTCATGCCTCACAAAACACATATTCTCTACAGCAGTGTTTTTCAACCTTGGCAACTTGAAGATGTCTGGATTTCAACTCCCAGAATTCCCCAGCCAGCATTCGCTGGCTGGGGAATTCTGGGAGTTGAAGTCCAGACATCTTCAAGTTGCCAAGGTTGAGAAACACTGCTCTACAGTGATAATGTTCAGCTACCCTTTCAAGAAAAAAAAGAGGGGGATTTTGTTTCATGAACAAAGGAGGATAAATAGAATAGTTAGAATCACCCTTGTTTAATTAAAATGATGGACAGGTGCTGCATTTATTCAAATGGGCATAAACTAGCAAGGTGAGCCTTCAAGAGATGGCCTCCTTTTCCCTTATTCCTGTGTCAAGTAGCTGCTCTTTATCTGGCGTGAATGGATTCATCACACCCAGTGAGTTGCTCCATGCTGATTTTCCCCTCCTTCCTCACCAGCGAAGTACGTGCCCAGATATACAAGCCTACAAATAACTGTTTCCCACCCACCCACCCCCATATGAGATATATAACAAGCGTGGAGGCTCCAATTTATCCCAGAGTCTTTTAGATAAATTGGGCTCCCGAAATCCTCCCTTCGCTCTTAAATGGAAAGCTTCTCTGTGCTGAGATCTAATCGATTCTCAGCCACTGCCCCACCTGCAGAGAGAAAGATGCATCCCCCCTCCCTCCGGCTTCAGTTCCAATACTTTATTTACCTCCCCCCCATACTTTATTCTCCAGATGGTTCAAAGTGATTCATCCAATCATTCTCCCCAATATGTGCGTTTCTTGTGCACTGTGCTGACCTCTTGTGGTTCAAACTGTGCTTTGCCCAAAAATACCCCACTGCAGCCAAGAAATTAAAAGATGTTGCTCCTGGGGAGGAAAGCTATGGCAAACCTAGACAGCATACTAAAAAAGCAGAGGCATCACCCTGCCAACAAAAGTGTGGATAGTCAAGGCTTTGGTTTTCCCAGTTGCAATGGATGGCTGTGAAAGTTGCACCATAAGGAAGGCTGAGCGGTAAAGAATGGAGGCCTTTGAACTCTGGTGCTGGAGAAGACTCCTGCGAGTCCCTTGGACTGCAAGACGATCAAATCAGTCAGTCATAGAGGAGATCAACCGTAACTGCTCTTTAGAAGGCCAGATCCTGAAGAGGAAACTCTAATACTTTGGCCACCTAATAAGAAGGAAGGACTCCCTGGAGAAGAGCCTAATGGTGGGAAAGATTGAGGGCAAAAGAAGAAGGGGACGACAGAGAATGAGGTGACTGGATGGAGTTACCAAAGCAATCGGTGTGTGCTTAGGCGGACTCCAGAGGATGGTAGAGGACAAGAAGGCCTGGAGGAACATTGTCCATGGGGTCAGGATGGGTCAGATATGGCTTTGCAACGAACAACAACTTTCATCTTTCTCCATGACTTAGTAACAGAACACTCTAATCTTCAATTTTTCAATCAGTAATTCTCCAGCTAACATATTCTACAACAGAATTGTCATCTGCACTATCGCAGAGCATAAACTTTTGCAAAAAGTTTGTAGTTTGTGGATTACCTACATTGACCAACAATAAAGATACTTGATCAAAGTATGTGCTCACCAAGAAATGTTAAAGATTTTACCAGTGGTTTCCCAAGTTCATGATCCTAGCCACCAAGAAATCTCTCCTGTTGGAGGTTATTCCATGGTAAGTAAAAACTGGTATTTATCTAGACGCTTAAACGATTTCTAAAATATGCTAGCTTTTCAATATGCAATTCTCATCCTAAACACATAAAATCTTTGATAGTCAATAATGCCTCCCCTTTCTATGGTAGCATTCATAGTATTACTTCTGCCATTTCCCCCCACAAGAACTCAGTGGAAGTTCGGCTGAGAGAAAGTACTTGGCGGAAAGTCAGCCAATGACAAGGGTGAAGGTAAATTTGAAACTGGCTCTTCTCAAAGGCGGCCCAACACTTTGACCTCGTTACACTAGCTCCTTTTTAATCCTTTTAATTACATGTGACCTACAAATCTACCAATTCCCACCTTTACATTATGTGTATTTGCACGAGGAGCTTAACTAGCTAAAGACATTTCACCTAATGCACGAAGCTTGCTTGATTTTAGTGGTGGCTTGTTGGTTTGCTTTGTGGCTTAGAATGCACACATTGGCCATTTTGGATTATTGACAATTCAGTGTTTGAAGCAAACCTGGAAAATGGGCTAATTTAGTAACCAAGTTAATGTGCTATGTGTCTCTGCTGTCTTCTTTCATTAAGTAGAGGTATTGTGCAGAACACAAACAGCTTCTTAACATGAGACAATGACATTTTATTTTCATGATAAGGGGACGTAATCAGGGGTGGGCTTCAAAAATTTTAGCAAGGGGTTCTCTGTGTGGGCATGGCGTAGTTGGACTCCTGCACCACAACGGTGGGGAGATTGTCCTTCAGGATGGAGTGGTGAGGTGGCCTAGAGGTAGAGCTCTCGCCTATCAGGAGGCTGTGAGTTCAATCTTCACAGAAGAGCCGAGGTGGCGCAGTGGTTAGGGTGCAGTACTGCAGGCCACTTCAGCTGACTGTTATCTGCAGTTCAGCGGTTCTAATCTCACCGGCTCAAGGTTGACTCAGCCTTCCATCCTTCCGAGGTGGGTGAAATGAGGACCCAGATTGTGGGGGCAATATTCTGACTCTGTAAACCGCTTAGAAAGGGCTGAAAGCCCTATGAAGCAGTATATAAGTCTAACTGCTGTTGCTATTGCTAATCCTAGGTAGAGGATGATATTTCTCTCTCTGGGCACGCTGAGAATATATCTGCCGAACAAAACTCCGCATTGGCAACAGGAAGGGCATCTGGCCATTAAAACACTCTGCTAGCTCCATTCAGTTGCCCAGACTCCACCCTGCAATGGATTACAGGGTTGTTAAATGAAGATGAGGATGAGGACATCTTCAGGATAAGCACATGGCATTGATATTTCTGGAAAGGGCAAAATCCAGTCCACACCTTCCAAGGTTCTACCTTCCTTTCTCTTATTCTTAACCCTAACCTTATTTTTCCTCATGTGCCAGCCGTAAGCTTCACTAGAATCCTGCCTGACATCTGGTGAAAGGTGGGGAGAATAAGAGAAAATAGAAGAGCAGCAGTTCTTTCTTATTTTAAATATCAAACTGCCAGCTTTCTTTATATCAATTCTTCCCAATCCAGGAGGACACCTATGTAATTTTCAGACACCAAACAAATGCCCCATGCAAGTCTTCGGTGAGAAACAATTAAAGCCAAGCCAACAAAACTGAATGATAGCAATGATACAAACCATTGCTTCGAATTCTTCAGGCTTCAAAAGTCAACACTCAGTCCCATCCAGATTGGACAAAATTGGTCCCCCAGGAAACTTGGGAAATATATCTTTCTCAGATGTCACTCTGGGTTCTTTCTGTCTGAAATCTCTGAGGAATTGCACCTGGAACATACCAGATGAGCAATCAAGCACAGCGTTAACATTTAAGTTCCAGTAAGCAAGGTTTAAGGGATGCAGTGGCTCAGTGGCTAAGACGCTGAGCTTTTCGGGCAGAAAGGTCGGTAGTTCAGTGGTTCGAATCCCTAGCGCCGCTCCCGTTACTTGTCCCAGCTTCTGCCAACCTAGCAGTTCGAAAGCATATAAAAATGCAAGTAGAAAAATAGGAACCACCTTTGGTGGGAAGGTAACAGCGTTCCATGAACATTTGGTGTTTAGTCATGCAGCCACATGACAATGGAGACATCTTCAGACAGTGCTGGCTCTTTGGTTTTCAAACGGAGATGAGTATTGCACCCTAGAGTCAGGAGCAAGTAGCACATATGTGCGAGGGGAACCTTTACCTTTACTTAAGCAAGGTTTGCTGTATTCTACAGTAACTGGTAAATCGTATCTACAGACCCACAAGCAGCCCCATGGTTCACACCCATTGCAAGCCTGGAAGAAGTCTGTTTGAGTTTGTGGATGGTGGGATGCGATCTCTCTTGCAAGGTCACAGACAAAGAGAGAAAACAATGATTTCCCTTGAATCTTGAGGTGCTCATCTTCAGATTTGTGTGTGGGTTGTCACATCAAAATCTTAGAGAACCCCTGCCTTTCTTTCCATCCCTTCCTTTCTCTCACTTTGCACCCTTCTCATTATGCCAGGCTAAGGATAGATTGAGCCACCTGCGAAAAGTCAACAAGCTAACCCATGCCTCATGGCTGCCCAAACCACTCCCACTTCTAGAACCTGGGCAGATGATGTGAGATGGGGATGTCACGTCAGATCTCTCTCGACATGAGCCAGCAGTGCCAGCAACAGGAGGCTCGGAGGAGTTCATGTTGCTGCAACTCTTATGCCTGGCAGCCAGAAGTTGAAAAGACCTTTAAGAATGTGCCAAGATGGGTAGGAGTCTAAGCCCACTTCTCTCCAGGACGCTGCTGCCACGGCAGTTCGATTAGCCCACTCTCTAGTGCCATGTGTCCATGGATACCTCTCCCGACACCTCTCATTCTCTTTACCTTAATTATTTTTAGATACTTTTAACTTTTAAAAGAATAAAATAAAAGAAGAACCCAGCAAACTAGAAAGCTAAGCACTAGCCTCAGAGTTATCTTTAATTACAGAAATGTGTTTGGATCCCACATGAGCATGCTTAGAAAATTAAAATGGCAAGGAATTACAGACAGGGCTCAGTTTAGAAGGGGGAATATTGGCAAAAGAAGGAGGAGGAGGAGGAGGAGGAGGAGGAGGAGGAGGAGGAGGAGGAGAAGAAGAAGAAGAAGAAGAAGAAGAAGAAGAAGAAGAAGAAGAAGAAGAAGAAGAAGAAGAAGAAGAAGAAGAAGAAGAAGAAGAAGAAAGAACAACAACAACAACAACAACAACAACGTAGAGAATTAGTAGTGAACATTCAGGAATCTAGAGAAAGTAGCAGAAAACAATCTCATAACTTCCAACAGAGCAACTGTTTTATGTCTGTTCTCAGCATTCCAAGTGTGCCCATCAGTCCCAATAGGAGTTTGCATACAATACTAACTTGCAATTGCAGCCAGTCCTTGACTTACGACCACAATTGAACCCAAGAGCCGTGGTAGAGCAGTGGTCAGAATGCAGCATTGCAGGCTGACTCTGCCGACTGCCAGCAGTTCAATCCTGACCGGCTCAAGGTTGACTCAGCCTTCCATCCCTCCGAGATGGATAAAATGAGGAGCCAGATTGTTGGGGGGCAATAGGCTGATTCTCTGTAAACTGCTTAGAGGGGCCGTAGAAGCACTATGGAGCGGTGCATAAGTCTAAGCCCTTTTGCTATTGTTATTGCTAAGTGAAACATTTCTTAAGTGAATTTTGCCCCATTTTATGACCTTTCTTGCCAAAGTTGTTAAGTGAATCTGATGCCCCAACTTGATAGAAAGTCACAAAAAGAGATCACACGACCTCTGGGCATTGCAACCATCCTAAATATGAGTCAGTTGCCAAGCATCTGAATTCTGATCACATGACCTCAAGGATGCTACAATGGTCATAACTGTTTAAGTTACTTTTTTTTGTGCTGTCGTAACTTTGAATGGTCACTAAATAAACTGCTGTAAATTGAGGATTACCTGTACTTAGCGAGGGTTTACCAAATCAGCACTCTTGGCTAAAGTTGCACAACCCAAAGAAACATAAACTAGACTCAGAAGACACACTAAACCACAAGCTACTCAACTACATTCTCAAATTTATTGCACAAATGATCTTCCCCAGATTATAGATTTTCCCCTCCCCTCATCTTAAACTTTCTGCAACATACTCTGTCTTCTCTCTTGCATCCCCATACCCAAAAGAGCTGTCCCTTTCACCTCAATAACTCTAAATTATATGCAAGTCCACTTGTTTTGGACTTGAATTTACAATGGCTTGCAGGGGAAGGGAAGTTCCTCCTGTAAATGTTGCCCTGTTTTGCAAAATCAGTAGCTTCTACTTCCTCCCCCCCCCAAAAAAATCCCACCTAATACAGAATGAAATAACATCGCTTTAGCTTATACAGGGACGCAGTGGCTAAGACACTGAGCTTGTAGATCAGAAAGGTCAGCAGTTTGGCAGTTCGAATCCCTAGCGCTGCGTAATGGAGTGAGCTCCCATTACTTATCTCAGCTTCTGCCAACCTAGCAGTTCAAAAGCACGTAAAAGTGCAAGTAGAAAAATAGGAACCACCCTTGATGGGAAGGTAACGGTGTTCTGTGCGCCTTCGGTGTTTAGTCATGCCGGCCACATGACCACGGAGACATCTTCGGACAGCGCTGGGTCTTTGCCTTAGAAACAGAGATGAGCACCGCCCCCTGGAGTCGGGAATGACTACCACATATTGTCAGCTTTGGAAGCCATATATATGCTGACACATATGTGTGAAGGGAACCTTTACCTTTATCTTAGTTTATTCCAGCATTTGCAGAGGAGAAGAATAGCAACAGATAAAAGATGCATGAAGGCAATTTTTCTGAACTTCTCCAGAGGAAAGACAAATCCTCATAATATTTTCTCCCGGGCAGAACTCTGATTAACAGTGACCACTATTTAAAAAGAGGCCTGAGTAAACTTCTTTCCTAACATCTTCCCCAAGGATTGGATTGAAGTGTGGGAATCTGGCTAGAGACATGATCATCTTCTAAAAGGCAAGACCTTCACATACCCCCCCTCCCAGCAACTCCGCAAGAACAAAAATATCCACTCGGCTTACAAGAGTTTCACCGAAATCCTCTATTTGAAGAAAAAAGTCCAAAAGCAAACTCCGAGATTAAAATAACAACCGGTCACCAGAAAAAGGCAAGAGAAATTGTCTTCCTGATGCGGACTAAAAAAAACTCCTTTGGCCTTTAGAGCCTTTTATTCAGTAACATCAGAAAAGTTTCCCGTGTCTTCTGTTCAAAAAGGCTGACTCATCCAAACTTCGTTTAAAGCTAAAGAATTTCGAAGAAAGCGTGAGAGTAGTTTTAAGTGCTGATTGCAAAGGAAATCTGGAAGGCAAAGACACACACACATACACACACACACACGGTCTTTCTGGAGAATCAGATCTTTCTGAAATTTTACAGCAAAATTGTATTTTTACTTTGGCCCATTTCTAATAGCCACCTCAACTTTGGGCAATCCACACTTTTGTGAAAAACGCTGAAACTGTTTTCTCCAAGGAGAGACAGCATCCAATCCAGTCCAGGTAGTGTTTGACTTACAAAACGGTTTTAATGACCATTTGAAGTTATGACGGCATTTGGAAAAGGGACTTATGTGACCAGTCCTTGCGCTTATAAGAGCCAAGGTGGCGCAGTGGTTAGAGTGCAGTACTGCAGGCTAGTTCAGCTGGCTGCTAGCTGCAGTTTGGCATATTGAATTGAATCTCACCGGCTCAAGGCTGACTCAGCCTTCCATCCTTCCAAGGTGGGTAAAATGAGGACCCAGATTTAGGGGGCAAATATGCTGACTCTGTAAACCACTTAGAGAGGGCTGTCAAACACTGTGAAGTGGTATATAAGTCTAACAGCTATTGCTAGTGTAAGTGTTTTCCTACCTTCCTTCCTTCCATCCATCCTTCCAAGGTGTGCAGTGGTTAGAATGCAGTACTGCAGATTCTGTAAACCACTTAGAGAGGGCTGTAAAGCACTGTGAAGTGGTATATACAGTAAGTCTAAGTGCTATTGCTATTATGACCATCACAGCACCTCCATCATCAAAACTTAGGTGCTTGGCAATTAGTATATATTTACAACAGTTGTAGCACCCAGGGTCATGGGATCGCCATTTGTAACCTGCTAGTTGGCTTCCAAGAGCGAAGTTGTCAGAATCTGCAGAGTGTGACTATGTGAGAATGGGGTGGGGGGGTGGGGGGGTGGAGCCAGATTCTCTTAACATCTGCAGGATTCATTTAACAATTTGCAATGGTTTGCTTAACAACCCTGGCAGAAAAAAATAGGTCAGAAAGTTGGGTGTGACTCATTCAACCACCAGCTGGCTTAGCAGTGGAAATTCTGGTCCCAATTCTGGTTGTAAGTCAAAGACTTCCTGTATTACAAAAGTTTTCTGGAATCGCAGGGAAAAGATGATCAGCAATGAGACACTTTTAGAAGATGCCGAAATGGAACTCGGGACCTTCTTCAACAAAAAAGGGAAATGAATTATAGCTCTTGTGATCAGGTTGACCTCTGGACTACCGACTTCATTTCCAGAACTATTTTCCAGGGTACTTAAATATACATAAACACCTAAAACAGAAGTGTCCAACCTTGGCAACTTCAAAACCTGTGGACTTCAACTCCCAGAAGCATTAACACCCCATCTCCCTGAGCATTAACTTTCAACCTTTCCAAAGTCCCCAAATATCCATAGGCTCAGTGGTGGGATTCAATTTTTTTTACTACCGGTTCTGTGGGTGTGTCTTGGTGGGTGTGGCAGGGGAAGGATACTGTAAAATCTCCATTCCCTCCCCACTCCAGGGGAAGGTTACTGCAAAAACACCATTCCCTCCTGATCAGCTGGGACTCAGGAGTCGGAGAATAGATGGGCGCAGGCCCAGTCAAAGGTAGTATTTACCAGTTCTCCAAACTACTCAAAATTTCCGCTACCAGTTCTCCAGAATTGGTCAGAATCTGCTGAATGCCACCTCTGCATAGGCTGCACTGATGAAACTACTCATCGAACTCTCCCTTGTATGAGGGGGTCCTTGGTGCTCTCTGAGCTTGCAGATGCTTCATTACCCAAACTAGGTAATTTCACTAGTGCTAATGATGTTACCGCATTTGGGTAATGAAATGCCTGCTAGAAAACCACCAAGCTCAGAGAGCACCAAGGACCCCTCAAATCAACCCTGAGCTACAAATATTCTCCTTTATTGGAAAGTGTTCCTCTGTTTGCTAGGTTACCTTCATGCCAATGCAGAATCAACAAAGAGGACTCTTCCTGCTGGTTGTGGTTGTTCAGTTGCAAAGTCATGTCCAAGTCCTTGCAACCCCATGAACCACAGCTCACTGGGGGGAGGGGGCTGTCCACTGGTGACTCCTGGAGTTTGCCTAAATTCATGCCCAATATGTTGATGACACTGTCTAACCATATCCATCCTCTGCCATCCTCTGCCCCCTTGGCCTTCCATCTTTCCCAACACTGTGGTCTTTTCCAATGAGTCCTTTCTTCTCGTTTGGTGGCCAAAAGTATTTGAGCTTCAGCTTCAGTACTAGCACTGATGACATTACCTAGTTTGGGTAAAAAAAAACATCTGCAAGAAAACCACCAAGCTCAGAGAGCATTGAGGACCCCCTCATTCCAACCCTGAGCTACAAATATTCTCCCTTGTATCTCTGAAAAGGAGTTGATGCATGGGTCATTTTGCAAAAGAGAGTCAGGTATCTCTGAGCTGTTCCTCAATTCTTGGCACATACTCCTTTCTTGGAAGTAGTTATTTACATAAACCTTCCCCTTGCAAGTTTTATTTTTAGACATAGGAAAAAAGAGTTGGCGGGAATGTCCTTGTTACTTAAGATGCAGAGAGGGAAGCAACCTTCACTTATAGTTCACTAAAAGCTTCCACTCTCTCTACCATTACCCTCCCCTCTTCTAAAATTAGACCCAACTTCTCTGGTTTTCCTTAGAGGAGATCTTTTACAAAGAGGTATTAGAGAGAAAAGAATTTCACTCTTTATTGCACCCAACTTTATTCCTAGGAGTAGGGAAAGGGTAGGTCAAAATCTTCATGCAAATCTCTGGGCAATTTGAAAATGGATTGGCAAGAATTTGGCAATCAAATCCAGAGGTATTTCCTGAGAAGGATACTCCACTCCTCTGAATACTTTATGCCACCAGGTTTAAAATGCTTGGACAACCTAGAACTATGCCACCTTCGGTCTGACCTAAGTGAAGCACACAAAATTATCTGCTACAACATCCTACCTGTCAACGACTACTTCAGTTTCAACCGCAACAATACATGAGCACACAATAGATACAAACTCAAGGTAAACCACTCCAAACTTGATTGCAGAAAATACGACTTCAGCAACAGAGTGGTCAATGCCTGGAACCTGACTCTGTTATTAAATCCTCAAACCCCCATAACTTTAACCTTAAATGTCTCCTGTTGACCTTGCCCCATTCCTAAAGTGTTGGTAAAGGGGGTGTGCATAAGTGCACCAGCATGCCTAACGCCTTTCCTACTGTCCCCATTTATTTGTACCCATTTCCTGTGCTCTTATTCATGTTTATTCTTCTCCCTGTTATCTTGTACATGAGTGACAAGCTAAATAAATAAATAAAATAAAATAAATAAAGTAAAAATTTCTGTCTCCCAATTACTTCGCGCCGTAAAGCACTTCTTCTGCCTGACACTAAGATACTGGAGAAAAGATGAATTTATGTGAAACCTGAAGGAGGATTTCAGTATCAGTCAGACAACCATGTGACCCATTGGGTCCTCCTTTAAGAGTGAGATAATTCAGCCTGATGTGACCAGAATGAGCATTAAATTTTACGCTGAGCATATTTTTTCCCCTGAATTGCTGATGAACTTGTGATCATCTAAACGTATATTATAAATAGAAAAATAATTTCAGTGGCAAACTTCAATGATAAGCCAAAATAGAGAATTTACCTAAAATAGAGAAACAGAATAGCCATGGGAGGGCAAAAAAATTGGTTGGAGTGGCAGTGATTTCTGACTTCCTGCTGGCTTCCCCATTGACTTCGCTTATGGGAAGCTGGCAGGGCACTTCAGAAATCATGATCATGTGACCACAGGGATCCTGCAACATATATTGCAAATAAAACTGGTTTGAGCATTGTGGAAATTTCAGATCCATAGCAGTGAAAGGTCCTGGATTGTTTACGCATTCTTTAAGCAGATTTGAGGTAGCTTGATTCAAAAAAGTGTTGCGGTATAATGCACTATTTGGGCTCACTTGAAAATACAAGCAGACAAACACATGAACACAATGAGAATTTCAGTGGTATGTAAATGGATTAGGATCTCAACACGCTTCTGAGACTAAGGATAGATATTCATGCTCAAAATCTCATTGCTTTTTGAAATCAAAGTTTGTTCCCTTTTATGCCAGATTCTAGGTGGTGAATATTAGAATCCAAAGAAAATATTTTTCTTCTTTTACTGGCTTTGTAAGACTCTTGGTGATCTCAGAGTTATGCAGAACATCACTGGGTTCAAAAATGGAGAAAGTTTACAGAAAAGGATTCAAAGGCCAAAAGGAAATAATAGCCGTTCTCCTCCTATCTCCTCACCCCAAAATGTAACTTTGTGCCAACGTTCTGTCATAATAAACTAAGCTATTGCATAGTTTGGATGCTTACTTGTTTTGCTGTGAAATGAAATTACATTATTCAGTCCTTCAAAAAGTGGAAATCCTTTTCGTTTGGCCTGGTTGCTAGAAATTTGCAACAATATCTAAAAGGCATCAGATTAGGGATCGTTATCTTTAAAACTAAGAATAGAGGCATTAATCATTCTCTGGGAACGATGCATGAGATTAAGTATTGTGGCCAGGCACAAAACGAACAACTGAAGCTAGCAAAAACCAGCTATTACTAACTATATTGCTGTATCGTGAGAACAATTAACTCATGGAAGAAGTTACCTTCAGACATTGTGGGTGCTCCATCCCAGGAGGCTTTTAAGAAGACACTGGACAGCCACTTGCCTGCAATGCTATAAGGACTCCTGCAGAAGCAGGGGGTGGACTAGAAGACCTCCAAGGCCCCTTCCAACTCTTGTTATTCTGTTGCTCTGTCTGTTTATTGCTTTGAGGACCTTAACTTTCTCAAGCAGCTTGTGTGATTTAAGATTGTTTTTCTCATGCTTTAAGAAACCACTTGGTGGAAATGATTGGATCTAAATGTTGAGTTATCAATTAAAACTATATGTACTAGAGACAATTAACAACGCTAGCTTTGGCTTATTTCAAAGACCTGCCTTTTTAATTACGGATAAAGGGAAAACAGCCTTCCAAAGTTCACCCAATAAATCTGTCAGGGGAACTGGATCTGCGCCAAGACAAAATCTACTAATTTATTCATTTTTATTTAACGCATAGCCCTGACTTAAATAAATAAATAAATGTAAATAATGGCAATGTCACCAGGTATAACTTTAAAAACTTCTACTTGTTTTTAAACAAACAAAACAGTTCCCCCCTTCACGTTCAGCTACTCCAAGCTGCATAACAATTCACAAAGCTGTATTGGAGATACTCATCACACCTCTGCTAGCCATTTATCAAGCCCAGGGGAAATCAGGAGATTCAGGCAATTCAAATGACTTTATTGCAAGCTTAAACTCTCCTCAAGAATCTGAACTACTAATGGTCAAAGCAAATTTGGCAGCAGAGAAGGGTCAGAGGAATTCAAGATGGGCTGAATTTAGATCCTTTGTGGACATGAAGGGAGTCGTGACTGATGACCTTTTTGACTCCTCCTTCAGGTTCAGGTCATCTCCTACACCATGGGTCCCCAAACTTGGCAACTTTAAGACTTGTGGACTTCAATTCCCAGAATTCTTCAGCCAGCAGAGCTCGGGGAGCTGGAGAATTCTGGGATTTGAAGTCCACAAGTCTTAAAGTTGCCAAGTTTGAAGACCTCTGTCCTACACCATTGACCCACTGACTAATTGACATAGATAGCAAGCCAGTGGCACTGCAGAACAAAATCCTAACAACGATGCTTCTTCATCATGTTTCCCACTGGACACCCCTTTCCTCAATAATATCTTCAAGTCCATGACCCTATCAGGATCTTCTGGGGTGAAATCCTTGACATCATCCTCTGGAATGGCACGATAGTGAACCAAAGCTGCCTTTCTCTATTTCTCTATTCCAGAGGGACAGAAAGCTCACACGGATGGAGGTGAAGCAAATTAGAAACCAGCCAGTGGAAACAGTTAAAGGGAGTATTGATTAGCTGGCATTATTACAGTTCAGTGATTGGTTAGTTTTGAGCCAAGCAATGATTTGCGAAGGCAACCCCTGCAAGCTGACCATTATGCCACAGATATTTTGGACGCCTGAACAGAAATACAGAACATGGGAAAGTCATGAGTTGGGTTTAAGAGGAATTGGGAATTGTTTACAAATGCAAAGGATAAGAAGTGGAGCTGCTCAGGGTGTCAAATGTTGGTTATTATGATGTTATTATTACTATGAGCCACGGTGGTGCAGTGGTTAGAGTGCAGTACTGCAGGCTACTTCTGCTGCCTGTATAATTTGGCAGTTCAAATCTCACCAGGCTCAAGGTTGACTCAGCCATCCATCCTTCCGAGATGGGCAAAATGAGGAGCCAGATTGTTGGGGGCGATAGGCTGACTCTGTAAACTGGTTAGAGGGGGCTGTAAAGCACTGTAAAGTGGTATATAAGTCTAAGTGCTAATCCTAAATGCTGTTAATCTAGTAAATGGATGCAAAGAAGGCAGCTCGGACACTGTATATGCTCAGCAACTTTCTGAGGCCTCTCATAGCCTCTCCAATAGGTAAGCCAGCAATGCTGGAGGGTTTTTTTGTACTTCTTTCCATTTGGAGATGGAGATAACAGACAGATGATATCTGAATTTCCCCCAGAGGTTTAAAACAAGCCTTTTTCCCCTTAAACCCTAAATGGGCCCTGTCAGCACTTATTTTTGGAGTGAAATTCTTACCATGCTAAGAAAAGTCTGGTGCCCTTCCAAGTTTGTAATATTCCTAGAGTCAGACAGCTAGGCAGAGAGGTAGGACCTTTGATTTACAAAAGTACTAAATTCAGCATCCCATAAATCTTTTTGGGTAAATATACTTGTCCCAGCTTCTGCCAACCTAGCAGTTCAAAAGCATGTAAAAATGCAAGTAGAAAAATAGGGACCACCTTTGGTGGGAAGGTCACAGTGTTCCGTGCGCCTTCGGTGTTGAGTCATGCTGGCCACATGACCACAGAGACGTATTCGGAAAGCACTGGCTCTTCGGCTTTGAAACGGAGATGAGCACCGCCCCCTAGAGTCGGGAGCGACTAGCACTCAAGTGCGGAGGAACCTTCACCTTTACCTAAGGAAGGGGAAATGGAGTGAATCTTGAATAAAGAGCCTAGGAATGCTATGTGGGTGCCATAGAGAACATCTTGCCGAACCTGGTGGCATGTCAGATGGATGGCATATGTCAAAAACGAGAGGCAGCAGTGTGCTCACACACGCACCATGGATGATACATGGTGACATTCATCAGATTCCTGACACTTGTTTGAGAGTTAAAGCTGAGAAGAGGAGATGAGCAGATGGTTCATCTCTGTACAAGCTTACTTTCCCCCATACACTCTGCTGTGTGGCATTAGCAGAGGTCAAAGAATGTGGGAATTGCCCTTATTATGCCATATGTTACCACCATAGCTATGCACACAATTTCCCTTTTCTCAATGGAGACTAAGGATTCTTAGCATTAAAGAAAGTCCAAAATCTTTTTTTTTAAACCTAAGCTCCCCAATCATGAGAAACCCTCTGTAGTTGAAACAATGATTCTTTTATCAGGAGCGCAAGCAGCCCTGGCAAACAGTTTCCCTCTTACAGCAGACTAACAAGTCTGTCCGGCAGGGAGATGAATAGTTGTCTGCCACATCTATTCATCTCCACCCCTGCCTTTTATCTCCAGAGCTAGGATGGGGCTAGCAGTGGTGGCTCTTCAGGCCCAAGGACTGGCCCATAGAATTCCACTGCTCTCCTCTCCTTTGCCTTCTGCGCATCAGGCACTGGGCTCAGCTGTTCCTCCTCTTCCTCATCAGCCACCTCCAGACCTGGGATTTGTTGACTCTTCATCTGAGGTCTGATGGCTGGCCCAAGCTCTGTCTCTGCCTCCCTCCATCCCCCCCTCTCTCTCTGACAGCTCCATTCCCTCTTCATCCTCGGAGCTCCCAGGTTGCCCTGATGCTGACCCTGACTCACATGCCTCCTTCTCTGGTTCGGCTGCTGGAGGAGCCAGTGGCCAACAGGCCACAACGTATAGCTTCTAATACCAAGAACCACAGAAGCTCTCTCCATAGTATGTCATCTGCTAGAGTCCCACGTGTTATTTTCAGCAGGAGGGACAAAATGAGCGGAATATCACAACTCTTTCCAACCTTCGTGGTCAGTATTATTTTCAGCTATTGACTGAGTAAGTTACATTCACCATGGGAGGGTGAATACATTATCTCTTCCAAGTTATTGCTAAACAATTTGTCAGGCTTGAAAGACCAAGTCCATGCATCTAAACAGATGTATTGCTAAAAGCCTATGCACCGGAATCTTCTCAACTAACAGTTGGCACTTGCTAAGAGTTAGATAAGAATCAATGGAATTCAAGGGATGTTGACTTAGTTTGCTTGTGGTTATGTAGAGATTCTAGGCTGATTCCTCTTTTCATTCTGCCTCCACGTTCTGCCATCCTTCTACACAACTCTCAGCCATGCCCACAATTGGCGATGATGATGGAGCTGCTGGGGTGGGTGGTCAAAATCTGGAGTACTACATCTTCCAAATCCTTGAGTTAGATGCTAATTTAAAGCATGTAAGTAGAAGCTTCTTCTAATGCTCCATCATTGAAGACTTTTAAGAAGAGACTGGACAGCCGCTTGTCTGGAATGGTATAGGACAGTGATGGCTAATCTCTTTGTCCTTGTGTTCCGAAATCATGCCCAAATGCACATGTCCGTGCCCATACCCACAGAGTCCAATGCACTCTGTCCCCACCCCCTGCGGAGGCCAGAAACAGGCCCATTTCTGGACTTCTGGAACTTCCAGGAGTCCCGTTTTTCACCCTCCCCAGGCTCTGGAGGCTTTCCTCGACCCTCAGGGAGGGCAAAAACATCCTCCCCTGGGCTCCAGAGGCCCTCCCTGAAGCCTCCTAGCACCAAAAATGGACCGGGGGGAGCACCGCATCCCCCGGGGTCCCTTCGCTCCCGCGCATCCATATGCATCTCCCACATGCATGCCAGGGACCCAAAAATCAGCTCGCCGGCAGGAGGCGTGTGCATATGCACTATGGAGCTGAACTGGGCAACGGCATGCGAGCCCGGAGAGAGGGCTCCCCATGCCACAGGTTCGCCATCATAGATATAGGATCCCCTGATTGAACAGGAGGTTGGACTAAAAAACCTCCAACATCCCTTCCATCTCTGTTAATTCAGTTATTCCTCTGTTATACTTCTCCCTTATCATATCTGGCTCAAGGAAATCTTATTCATGCCAAAGCAGCTTTTTTTCTGCAGAACATGTTTTACTTTAAACATAAATTGATTAAGTTTAGTTCTATAAGTTTAGTCTCTATATTACATGGTTTTTTTTAAAAAAAACCCTTTTTTTAAATTTGATAGCTCTAATCATCCCAGACAAGCATGTTATTACCCTAAGTTCTCCAGAACTAATAAATGAGCCACTGAAGATTATGATATTATACACAAGTAAAGCCAGCAGATATCAAAAATAAACATTGTGTTATGATAAGATGATCCTGTGGCCATTCTTTTTCAAAGAATATAGTGCATTGAACTGGGAGTTTTTCTTTGGGAATTTGGGGGAGGTTAAGGGGCGCTGGGGCCACTCATAACCAACCGATCATTCACTTATGATATAATTCTGGCAGAAAAGTTTATGCTACACACACATCCTTCTATGCATTCGTGCTGCTATTGGCAGATGTAGTAAAACAGATTTCTCCAAATTCAGTGTTGCTACAGCATCAGAACAGGACAATAAAACTAGCCAGCTCTATCATGTCCTTTAAAGCTTGCTGCAAGTCAGAAGGAGAGGCGTTATTTTAATATGACAATGGGCTCCAACGTTCTTAAGCAAAAGCTAAAGAAACCAAAAACAAATAGCGAGTATCAAAGGAGTCCACTTTGCCTGGAAGGTTTGATTTTATGAATCAGGTTTGTTTGACTGGATCAGAACCGATTTAGGGAATGGTCTAATTAGGGATATCCAGACCGATTTAAGCTGAGTCTTCAAATCACACCTCATTTCAATCAATCCAATTAATTCTAGTAAGATGCCTTGTGCAGAAACAGCTGAATATTCACGCAGGCTATTAACGGGATTTCTCCATAACGTCTGCAACACTTCCTTGGAAGTCTGTTAAAACTGGTGATATTTGTGAATCTCATTTGCGTGGTTTTTTTTTTTTAAATTATTGCTGAGACAGGGAGAAAGCTAAGTTTTGCTACTGTTTTTTTTAATTAAAAAGAACAGATTTCAACTCCTACCCTCAAAATAACGCTATAGAGCACTGCACACCAAGACAACTAGATACAAGGACAGTTTTTTCTTGAACGTCATCACTCTGCTAAACAAATAATTCCCTCAACACTGTCAAGCCATTCACTAAGGCTGCATTACTATTACTATTAGTCTTCTCATCATTCCTATCCCCCATCTCCCCCCACTTATGACTGCAGGACTGCAATTTTGTTGCTTGTGTCCTTACGATTTATTTTGATATTGATTGTTTCCTGGTTACTTATTTGTACCCTGTGATTATCATTAAGTGTTGTACCTTATGATTCTTGACAAATGTATCTTATCTTTTTATGTACACTGACAGCAAATGCACCAAAGACAAATTCCTTGTGTGTCCAATCACATTTGACCAATAAAGAATTCTATTCTATTCTATTCTATCCTACTCTACTCTACTTTATTCTATTCACTGGTAAGAGATTTCCTACATGACAAGCAGATGCCAGAGCTAAAAAGCTACATCTGAAAGGGCCCTCTGAATATATCATCACCTATTTAATTTGGAACGGGAAGGAAAAGCAGAAGAAATCTTGTATTGCCCATGTTTAAATTGCAGGGCACTTTTGAATAGTAAAGAAAAAATGCCAGTATCTTCGTAATCATCAGCAGAATAAACATGCAATGGGGGAGCATTCCCAGTGAACAACACTCCTCTCTTATCAGTGTGTTTTATTCCAGAGACATCATACTTGAAGATGTTGTGTATTTTGAAATCTAATACATCAAGGAGAAGAACAAACTATACTAGCTCAGATTGTCTCGATAGCCTGATTTCAGGCTTTTTTTCCCCTGGCCCTCTTTGACTATGCTAGCCTAAGGATTTCTGTAAACAAATAATTATATTACTGAAATAGGTCTCTTCACATTTACTGTGGTTATATAGGCCTGGTTTCTGCCAGGTTTCAATTAAAGGATAACATCTTTCTTGGCAATATTTCAAAAGTGTTCTGGCATCCAATTAATGGATAACAGCTCCCTACGGTTCTCCAAATCCAACTAAATTCAGGCCTGGAATCCATACCTGTAGTGTTCCATAATTCTGCTCTATTGCTCTGTAGCAGAGGTGTCAAACTCAACGCCCGGGGGCCAGATCTGGCCCATGGGCTGCTTCGATGTGGCCCATGGAGCCACCTTGGAAACAGCAAAGGACCAGCCTGCTGTGCCTCTGCCAGTGAAAACAGAGCTTTCAGTTGAGAACTCCATTTTTGCTGGTAGAGGGTTGCAGGAAGCTGTCGCAGGAAGCTGTCACAGCCGAAAACAGGGCTTGGGAGCCCATTTTCACCAGCAAAGCGCTCTGGTACAGCAGGTATTCCCACCATGAGTGATGTCGAGCTGGCCACGCCTACCCTGGCCACACCCAACTTTGATGTGACCCTCAATGAAATTGAGTTTAACACCCCTGCTCGGTAGGGTTTTGGTGTACACAGCAATAGAGATAATCCTTGACTTACAAATGGTCTCTTAGTAAATACTCAAAGTTATGACTCTCCCCTCCCCCCAAAAGGGACTTACAATCCAGTTCCAAAGGGCTGATAGCCAGCACCCCCATCAGTCACCTGACTACATTTTTAGTGCATTTAGCCTGCATTTACGGCTTAGCGTCCCGCGAACATGACTCCTGCCAGTTAGCTGAAGTTTGGGTCTCTGCCATGCCTGTATCAGATGCACGTGCACGCACGGGGGTGGAGGGAGCCTGGAGGGTGCGCCACTCCCCCCCACACATTCTGTTTTTGGTGCCAGGAGGCTTCAGGGAGGGCCTCCGTAGCCCAGGGGAGGACATTTTTGCCCTCCCCAAGGCTCTGGAAAAGCCTCCAGAGTCTGGAGAGGACAAAAAACAGGACTCCCGGAAGTTCTAGAAGCCTACAACTCTAATTGGAAACCCCATTGTGCAAGAAAATTTGCTGTGACAACCAGCTGTCTTTCGATGGCCATGCCTGACATTTTTAGGCAACTCCTGGAAAGGAAGCCTTATGATCTATGGATCTATTTAGAGTCTTCTGTATATTGTAAAACCCACCCAGGGCAGAGCCACAGCTAAATTATAACAACGTTCCCTTTCCATGAACATATAATCAGAAAGCAATGCAAGATAGAAACCAAGATCAGCTCGGTATCCAAGCCAAGGATTAAGAAACAAGCTAGTGTGACTTGATAACAACCAAAGTCTAAGAGCTGTCTAATGAACAGAGGCAAAAATCTCTACTTGTCCTGTTCTAAAATGTAATCCTGAAATCTCATGTGAAAATGCCAAATACCTTGTAAAGTTTCACATGAGATTTTTCAAATGGGAATAAGTTTGATAAGTAAATCAACAAACAAACCAATAGATAAGAAAAATTAGTTAAAGTCCAGAATGATTGGAATCAAAGGATTATTACATTAAGCTCTTGGGATTTTGTGTAACTTCAGCAGAAGATTCTCAAGGAACCCAAAGTCACAAGTTGCCCCTTGCTTTAAGAATACATTCCATTCTCTGGGACTCGCACACAGATGTATCAATGCTTTCCAGGATTGACTGGGACCTTAATCTCTTGATTTAACTCCATTGTGAATCTAACTGCTGAAAATGGCTCAGATCCAAAACCTCCAACTTCAGGGTCTATACCTGACAGGCTCATCTCAGCCTATCTTCTTGTCCTACAATAAGGAGTGAATCAAAAGAGTAAATGACGTATGTCTTGAAAGCTTCTGTCTTATGTGTTATGACTCTAGAAATGTGTCTTATGGCAACTTCTGTCTTATGATTCTAAAAAAAAGTGCAGAGAAGAGCAGCAAAGACGATTAGGGGACTGGAGGCTAAAACATATAAAGAACAGTTGCTGGAACTGGGTATGTCTAGTTTGATGAAAAGAAGGACAGACATTTCCTGACAGAACAATTAATCAGTGGAACAACTTGTCTCCAGAAGTTATTTTATAGATGGATGGATGGATGGATGGATGGATGGATGGATGGATGGATGGATGGATGGATAGATAGATAGATAGATAGATAGATAGATAGATAGATAGGGAAGGGAGAGGAAGGGAGAGAGAGAGAGAAAGAGAGAGAGAAAGAGAGAGAGAGAGAGAGAGAGAGAGAGAGAGAGAGAGAGAGAATGAGAATATATATCACACGTCTGAAAGAATTTAGTTAGCTATAGCTGTTGCTATTCCTTCAAGCAGCTGTTTAGCCAGGGATGGTGCCTAACTACATGATAACAGATAATGTCTCTACTCTACTCTAGAGATTCCAAAAAAAGGGAAAGAGCATAGCAAACAAAGCTTAATGGCTCCTAGTTCAGGGCCTCATCCCTTGAGATGCAAAGGCAGATGTGTTTGCAGCATTCTGGGACTAAGCTAATATTTCTAGACACTTAACAGAATAGCAGCTTAGAGATCAGCCAACCAGCTGCTTAACCTCCTCTTATCCCATCCATAGTAAGGATTCTCTGGCTGTGTTTTTCTAAGAAGTACAGGTTGTCTATCAACTTAGGGCCCCACTTGAGCCCAAAATTTACATTGCTGAGTGAGAACATTTGTTAAGTGAGTTTTGCCCCATTTTATGACATTTCTCATCACATTTGTTAAGTGAATCACCACCATTGTTAAATTAGTCACCCGGTTGTTAAGTGAACCTGGCTTTCCCATTGACTTTGCTTGTCAGAAGGTCACCAAAGGGGATCACGTGACCCCCAGGGACACTGCAACTGTCATAAATGTGAATCAGTTGTCAAGCATCTGAATGTAAATCACATGAGCATGGGGATGCTGCATCGGTCATAAGTTGAAAAAATGGTCGCAAGTCACTATTTTCACTGCCATTGTAACTTTGAACGGTCACTAAATGAATTGTTGTAAGTCGAGGTCTACCAGTATAGCTAACACTTGAAAGGCAATCTGTCCAAACTTCTGGGGTGGGGGTGGGGGGAGATTCCTTGAAGAACTGAATGCCCATTCCAAGACTTTTGATTTTAGTTTGCAAAAATAGGTAGAACTTTTAAATCTTCCAAAGACTGAATTACTTAACTAGTTCATAATGCATTCTTGAAGGTTCAGAGTGGCTAATTGCACAAGAAAGTCCCATCAAAACAAACAAGTCAATCCACCCCTAAAATAAATAGAATTTCCAATTATCTCAAAGTAGTGCATTTAAAAAAAAAAGAATTATAGCATAACTGTTACACTAATCTCTTCTAAATACATTAAGGAGAGAGGCAGTTTCATATACTCATTAAGGCATTAGGCTAGAAAGTGTGAAACCATGAGTTCTAATCCTGTCTTAACCACAAAGACAGCTGGGTGGTCTTGGACTGGTTAGTCTTTCCAAGCAATGACAAATCACTTCTGAAAATGGTGCCCTTCTCTAGGTAGGCAGCAGGAATCAAGAATGAAGGGAATAATAATAACAACAACAACAACAACAACAACAACAACAACAACATTTTGAAGAAGATGAACTATGGATACGAACTTGCAAAGAAAGGACTGAAAATTTCGCACTTGATATACATGGATGATTTGAAGCTGTTTGGTAAAACAAAAGCTGAACTGAATTTATTAATTGAAAGCACAAAAGAATTTAGCCAAGACATTGGTATGCAGTTTGGAATTGACAGATGTGCAACAATGGCAATCAAAGCAGGCAAGGTCATAGAAGATGATGGAATAGAACTTGAGAATGAAGAAATGATAAAGGCAGTAAAACCAGAAGAAGGCTACAAGTACTTGGGGATTTTAGAGGCCTCTGACTTAATGCATAATAAAGTCAAGGAATTAATTTCAGCCAAGTACATTTGATGAATTCGCAAGATATTAAAGTCCAAATTGAATGGAGGAAACATCATAAAAGCCATAAATACCTGGGCTATACCTGTGATTCAATACTCTGCAGGAATAATTAACTGGACCCAGATGGAGTTGGACAATTTGGACAGAAAAACAAGGAAGCTTATGACAATGAATCATGCTTTGCATCCTAAAAGTGATGTTGACCGATTATATCTACCAAGAGCAGAGGGTGGCCGAGGACTCCTACAAGTAAAACAGACTGTGGAAGAAGAAAAACCCAGCTTGAATGATTACATCCAGAAAAGTGAAGAACCAACGATTAAGGAAGTAAATAAAGGAGGCCTTTTAAAGACAACTAAGTCAAAAGCTGAATATAAGAAATAAGTAAGTGAGAAGCGAGCTGGAAATTTGAAAAACAAAGCTATGCATAGCCAATACTTAAAAAGTATTGAAGGCAAAGCTGACCAAAAGCTAACTTGTAACTGGTTAAGATCAGGAGCACTGAAAAAAGAAACAGAAGGCTTTATTTTGGCAACTCAAGAACAAGCCTTAGCCACAAACTGCATGAAGGCAAAAGTTCAACATGTTACCACCAACAGCAAATGTCGCCTCTGTAATGAGGAAGACGAGACAGTCGACCACTTGATCAGTGGGTGAAGCAAAATTTCACAAACGACTACCTACAACGCCATGACCACATTGCTAAGATCATTCACTGGAAATTATGCCAAAAGTTTGGATTTGAGTACAGCAAAAACCACTGGGAACATCAGGTTCAGAAGGTTTTAGAGAATGAGAAAGTCAAGATCTTGTGGGACTTCAAAATTCAGACTGACAGGCACTTGGCCCACAACACGCCTGACATAACAATAGTTGAAAAGAAAAAAATATGCTGTTCATTGACATTGCAATACCTGGAGATGCATGAATTGAAGATAAACAGCAAGAAAAAATCACAAAGTAACAGGACTTGCAAATTGAAGTTGAGCGACTGTGGAAAAAGAAATTGTGTGTTCTCCCGATTGTAACTGGAGTCCTTGGAGCAATACCTAAAGGACTACCTCGCTATTTGGAAATTTTAAATTTATCAGACTTGAACATTCTGATTCTACAAAATACCACCCTACTTGGAATAGCTTATATCCTCCGACGTTACCTTAACAGTTCCTAGGTCCTTGGTGAGGACTCGAGCTGTTGAGCTACCAACCAGCCCCAAAGGCTGTGAATCTCACCAAAGATTAAATAATAATAATAATAATAATAATAATAATAATAATAATAATAATCCTAGGCCCCTGGGTGGGGCCCGACTAGTAACCAATGCCAAATCCGGCAAAACAACTGGCCGCTGTGATACAATTGTATAATAATAATAATAGGAGGAGGAAGAGAAAAGGAGGGAAGGACAAAGAAGAAGAGGAAGGGGAAGGAGGAGGAGAAAGAGGAGGAGGAGGAGCAACAAGTATCATTAACCAATAAAATTTCCCACCCAAAGAAAATATCATCTTATGTATAGCCAGATATACTCTTTTCCAGAAAGCAGCATCCAGTAATTATGTTGATTTCTCTGCTGGGATGGAAGTGACTAAGTCAAGCAATCATACAACCTAAAGCAGGGGTCTCCAAACTTGGCAACTTTAAGACTTGTGGATTTTAACTCCCAGAATTCCCCAGCCAGCATGGATGGCTAAGGAATTTTGGGAGTTGAAGTCCACAAGTCTTAAAGTTGTCCAATTTAGAAGCCCTGTTCTAAATCAACACAGCAGAAGTACCAACACTATATAACTGCTACAGCCCCCGCTAGCGAAGTTTCATAGCAGGATTAGTCTATTACAGTAACTTCAAAAAGGATTTGTACACCTAGCAACAGCTTCAAGCAATTAAAAAAAAAACTGGGAAGGGGAGTATGGGATTGAAGGGGTCCCCAGGATTTAGGCTATGTGGGTATTCAAACAAGGAGTTACCCCATTTTGCCTCCGTGCCAAATGAGATGGAAGGAAAAGAGCCACATAAAGCCAGGCCAGATAAGCAAACAGTCAGATGGTGAGCAAGCTTCATCCTTGCATGCATGTTTTGGCTTCGCAGAAGCCTTAATTCTTTTATTGTGCATTAGTAGAGCTCATATTGCTCAGATAATTTGGAAACAGCCATCCATGTAATGTGTAGAAATTGGCATTGTTGTCTATTCACCATAAAAGACAAGGTAGAAAAATACAGAAAACTACTCATTTATTGGCCTGCCTTCGCTATCTCGTTTCAAAATAAGCTGCTCACTCCCACAAGAGCTGCTGGGTCAGAAGTGATATTCTTCCAACTCACATCTTCGCCCACTGAATCAAATTCTTCCAACTCCTGGGAGCTTTTTAAAAAAAACAAGGGTGTGTCTGTGGAGGTGCGCAGATTTAGAACAGACAGCAGCATTGGCTTCCCCCCTACATAAACAAAACAACAGCAACAGAATGACGCCTCTGACTGCTTTGCTAGGGCCAACCAGAGAGTGGAGGATAAAACAGGAGAGCTGCCCAAATCAGAGCATTAATTAATTGAGGCTTTCTTTCAATTCCTCAACAAGCATTTAAGAAGTGCACCCCAGTCACACCAAGTCTGAGATCGCACTAACACAGCAGTTTGGTGCAAGGCAGCCCCAACCTTCAGAGATGGAGTTACTGGCTTCACGAGGCAGTGTCTAGATTGTGTTACAACATCGGCAGCTCTGCAGCAGCTGCTGCCAGCCAAAACAGCACCGTATCCAGATGCACAAGCCTATAAAGATCCGTCAATTGCTCTATCAGAGATGGGGAGAAAAAAGAGAAGAAATTCCACTGGGACAGTGAGGCCATCTGAAGCACCAGCATCTGACTGATGTCCATTCCATGTAATGTGCAAAATGTATGAGGCCCCTGCAGTAGTCCAAAGCTGGTTGTTGTTGATGTTGTTGTTGTTGTTGTTGTTGTTGTTGTTGTTGTTACTTACTATTTATTTGACTTGATTAGCTGCCCAGCCCCATTGGACTCTGGGGAGGCTCTGAATTCTGCCTAGGAGAAATGCTGATAGCATGAGGAACAGGGAACATTTGGAAAAAAAAATTAAGATCTTTCACTTGCCTAATATGCTAAGCTGGGAGATATCACAGTTATGGATCAGTACTACAGCAAGTAGCATCTGTGCAAAATATACCCAGATTAGTTCTTCAGGTAAGTCCAGGAAAGATTCTTGGACTGGAAATTGAATTCAAACCACAGCCGGACAGTGTAGCAATAACACTTAAGACTTATATGCAGCTCAGTGGTGGGTTGCGGATTCTGTTCCCAATCAGTACGGTTGGAATGGGCTTGCCGGAGTCCACATGGATGCTCGCAGCGCGCATGCATCTTGATGTTTCTGCGAACCTCCACGATGCTCCAGCTGCTCAGTGGAGCGTCGCGCAGGCGCTATGCACGTAAGACATAAAAGGACAGTAAGAAGTGAGGGCAGGCAGGTGGGCCCTCCGGAGCACCGTACCGGAATGGTATCCAGTGCTCCGGGCTGGCTCCGGTATACCCATACCGGGGCGTACCGCCTGCAACCCACCACTGACGCCGCTTCATAGTACTTTACAGCCCTCTCTAAGAGTCAGCATCTTGCCCCCAACAATCTGGGTCCTCATTTTTCTGGCCTCAGAAGGAAGGAAGGCTGAGTCAACCTTGAGCTAGTCAGGATCGAACTCCTGGCATTGAGCAGAGTTAGCCTGCAATGCTGCACGCTAACCACTGCACCACCATGGTGTAGACCATGCCAGAAGGAAAGAACTGCTCATTGAAATGCAACTCATTTCATTCATCACTCAACATTCTATACTTAGGAGGATTGGTTCATGTTATCTACAGGTTTCAGAAGCCATTTCTTCATTTTGTCCACTGTGCAATAATCCATGTGAGTGACTGTCTATAGCACAGAAATGTATGTGAGTGCAGCTATCATCAACAAATAGAGAATCAACAGGTTATAAAAAGAGAAGGATTTTCATGTTATAAAGCTATACCTTGTTGGCAAAAATTGAGCTTCAATGAAGTCCAAGGTTAAGCAGAAGCCCAACAGCATACGAGAGAGCTGGTTAAGCCAAGCCAACAGAGTGCATTTGACAGATATTGTTTTCAACAACCAGGCAATCAGAGCTCAGTTTTGTAAGCTTAAGATTTCAGTGTCCTATTGAACACTGAATTTTAGGCCACAACACACTTCTCAATTCTTCCAAAGTTTGTATTCAACAGAGCCTTACTTGTAAGTAATTCATGCTAAAAGTTGGCTTTGAGAATGACTTTCAATCATACAGAAAGTCTGGGCTGAGGTTGAACCAGCATGATTTGATCATGAAATGTTTTTTTCCCACACAAACTGAAAAAAATAGAATGGAAAGGAGATCTTACCTAAGCTTTCTCTGGATGTTTAGAGGCAACTTGCAAGTCATTGTCTGTTACTATTGCTGTTCTACCACTAGAACAATGCACAAAACAAGCAAAATGCACAGGTACAGTATATGTGGTACCTTGCTCAATAGTAGTAACTGTGAAAGGGATCTTGGAGTCCTAGTGAACAACCATTTAAATATGAGCCAGCTGTGTGTTGCAGCTGCCAAAAAAGCCAACAAAGTTCTAGGCTGCATAAACAGAGGGATAGAATCAAGATCACCTGAAGTGTTAATATCACTTTATAAGGCCTTGGTAAGGCCACACCTGGAATACTGCATCCAGTTTTGGTCGCCACGATGTAAAAAAGATATTGATACTCTAGAAAGAGTGTAGAGAAGAGCAACAAAGATGATTAGGGGACTGGGGGCTAAAACATATAAAGAACAGTTGCTGGACCTGGGCATGTCTAGTTTAATGAAAAGAAGGACTAGGGGAGACATAACAGCAGTATTCTGATATCTCAAGGGATGCCACAAAGAACAGGGAGTCAAACTATTCTCCAAAGCATCTGAGGGCAGGACAAGAGGCAATGGAGGGAAACTTATCAAGGAGAGAAGCAACTTAGAACTAAGGAGAAATTTCCTGACAGTTAGAACAATTAACCAGTGAAAGAACATGCCTCCAGAGGTTGTGAATGCTCCAACACTGGAAGTTTTTAAGATGTTGGATGACCATTTTCCTGAAGTGGTGTAGGGCAGTGGTGAAATTCATTTTTTTTTTACTACCGGTTCTGTGGGTGTGGTTTGGTGGGCATGGCAGGGCAAGGATACTGCAAAACCTCAATTCCCACCCCACTCTGGGGCCAGCTAGAGGTGGCATTTGTCATTTCTCCAAACTACTCAAAATGTCCGTTACCGGTTCTCCAAAACCTGTCAGAACCTGCTGCATTTCACCCCTGGTGTAGGATTTCCTGCCTGAGCAGGGGGTTGGACTAGAAGACCTCCAACGTCCTTTCCAACTCTGTTATTCTAATAACCTCTAGTAATCAAAGCCACATTTAATATTGGTTTGAAGGCTATAACACAGATAGGGCTGCTTCACTCATGAAATTGGAACAGTGTTTGTCCATAAATTCGGGGTATCCGTTTTTAATGGTGACCTTTTTCAGGATTTAAAATATAGTCCTTGTGAGTTTCACTTTCAAGGGAATAGGAAAGCAGCATTTTTCTCCCAGCAATGATAATCTAAAAGCTTTCCTAAGGTCACTAAATAAGACAGAGAGGCTTGTGCATCCTGGAGTTGCAATGTGCCCACTTCCAAAGTGTTCTCTGAATGGCTTTGCAGCATCACTCCTACACTGGTGAGCAAATGTTCAACTTTTCTCCCGGGAGATCAAATTGGCATGCATCTTCGGAACAGTCCTGAAAGCTGCTTCAGATGAGGAGAAATAAGATGCTTGTCACCTAAAGGAACTTCATGGCTGAGTGGAGATCTAGCGCAGCCTCTAACCACTATGCCACAAAAATTACAGAAAGGAGACAGAGCCTGGGAAACATTAATTCAATTTTCATGTTTGTCATTAACTCTTTAAAGTAGCCTGAGGCTACATTTCTTTAGCCCTAGTCAGCCATCCCTTCCATTTCTGTAGCAAGAGAGTGTTGTAAGGATTACAAGATAACACTTGGTCTGCTATTTGATCTCCTCTAAATTGCTATATAAATTAAATGCCTACAATGCCACATTATATCTAATGTGCTGATACAGCACCGACAGCCACTGCAAACCCGTTGCTTGGAAAACATTAATCTATCACTCAGTGTCAAAAGGGACAGGGTTTTGCATGTAAATAGCAAGAGCACTTAGACTTATATACCGCTTCACAATGCTTTTACAGCCCTCTCTAAGCAGTTTACAGAGTCAGCCTATTGCCCCCAACAATCTGGGTCCTCATTTTATCCACCTCAGAAGATGAAAGGCTGAGTCAACTTTCAGCCTGGTGAGATTCGAACTGCCGAATTGCATGCAGGCGGCAGTCAGCAGAAGTAGCTTGCAGTACTGCACTCTAACCACTACACCACCACAGCTCTTAATCAAAACAGAGGGGTAGGATTAAAGGACAAATGAAGGTATTTCTGGAACCCTCACTCAAGCACTTTATTTATTTCAAAATATTAGGGTTGGAGGTGAGCCTTGGAAAGCAGCTGCAAGTCAGCATAAGTCATCCTTCCTGACATGGTTATTTCCAAAAGTGGTGGACAACATTCCCAGAAGCATCAGGCAGCAAAATTGAAGAGTGGTAGATGAATGATACAAAATGTATTTTTCCCCATTTCTAGGAGGATGAAGTAGAAGAGACTATGATCCAACCAAATGACAACCTGGAAAGAGGCCTTACAATGTGAGTAAGTCACTACCCAGTAACACAAACATACAATGCCACACAAACACTAAATAGACTGAACATAAATAGGTATTCATCAATTCTCCAACTACTCCCAGCCATGCCTTCATTTTTATAGCCATTCCATCTGCTATCTGCTATTTCAAGAACATTTTAAAAATTGGGCTCAAAATTACAGAATCACACACATAATACAAGACCCTCATTTAAAGGACAAGCTTTGGCCTCCATACTCAATAAGAATGAGGAGCATCAAAGACTCACCCTTACCATTCTAGATACGCCAAAGCCAATATTAGATATGCCAAGATATACTAGATATGGCAAAGCCAAATTTAAAAAAAATGGGCACCTTTAATGCTGGGTTTTACGTTGTTTTTCTCCTGACCCTTGTTCTCTGAAATTGCAAAAACCTTGCAGTTGACATCATCTTAGAAGATTTCTACATTTGCCTGCAGGATTTTGACATTTTTGATATAAAAAAAGAAAGAATATCCTATTTTACAAAGTGGGGAAATCTTTGGCATTACCAGCTGCTATCTGGGGATGTTGTGTTTAATGTTTGATCGGCAGTATCTGGCAGAATGTTTCTCCAAGTTCTGCAGTTTACCATTGGTAAACTTTAGCTTCTTAACTAGCATCCATCATGGTTTGTGGACATCATTCTGTGGATTGAGGCAAACCAGGAATTGTCCTTTATTTATTCAATTTTCACCATGAAACTTTGGATTCCACCCTTTTAGCTGGGATGATAATGCTCAGCCTCCATCTCCAGGGTCTTGCAAAATATTTATTATTAAGCATCAGAGTCCGAATAGATGCTTTAAAAAACAATGATTATATCGTCGTCCCCCCCACCCTTTCCTTTTCTTGTTTGGATACATCTAAGACTCTCAGATATATTTTTTTCTCTCTCTCAGAGGCGACTGATTGCTTCAAAGAGACACAGTTAATGAAATTAAAAGCCCCTGGTGGTGCTTAAACAGACACTCTGTTGTGTCACAATAAACCAGCTAGTGTAACTCCCATCTTTATCTGACAAGGTGAGCTTCTCAGGCCGTTTCAGAGGGGAAGCCCAGAGAAGGACACCCTCTGGCTACTCTCCAGCCCCTTTCAGCCTGTCCTCTGGACTGTATCCACTCATGGGGCTTCAACATAGCACTGATGAAAAGGGCATTCTCCGATCGTCTGCCTATCAACCAGCCAAGATATTTTTTTACAGCAGCTGGGTTCTACACGTTCACTTTGGAAAAAGGGGATTGGCTTCAGACATTTCTACCAAAGGAGAAAAGAATTCTCTTCTCCCTCACCCACGAGATACTCAGGGTTGCAGTGTCCTGTTGTATGGAGGGAGAGGGAGGGAGAGAGAGAAGGAGAGGGAGGGAGGGAGAAGGAGAGGGAGGGAGGGAGAAGGAGAGGAAGAGGGAGGGAGAGGAAGAGGGAGGGAGAGGAAGAAAGAGAGGGAGAGGGAGAGAGGCAGAAGGAGAAAATATTCTGCCTTTTTTTGTCCAATCACTCTCCAGCAGCCTACAGCCAACCTGGCTTCCCATCCTTCAGTTACAATATATATCTGAGAATGTGGACAGCCAGGGAGGCTACAGAGGGAATGCAACAATATGTCAACATATCAAGGAAGTCAGCTCAAAAGCCTCATCAAGAGAAAACTCCAAAGGACTCAGGGGAAGAGAAGAGAAAAACAGGAACCTTCTTCACAAGGAAAGATGATGAGACAGGTAGATTTGGCCAGGGCATTATTAGTACAATCGGCGAGATGAATGGCCCCATGCATACCCGCAGATTGATTGACGGCTAAAGAACAGCCAAAATAAAGTTGTCTGGTTGTAGATCTGCTTCAATGAGGGGTGGTGGTGTTATGGAATTATTGCCCCACCAGAGCTTTCTCTAAGCTTAATAGAAGCCCATCAATTTGGTACAATCAGTAGGGATAGGATGGAGGTGTTGTTTTGGGTTGGCTGACACATAGTGTGTCATGTGTTGTCTCTTGCTTATTAAACAGACCCATTAAGAATTTTACCGTCTTCAGAACAGGAGAGAAATGTATTCAATCCCATGCTTTCACATGCTAGAAAAAGAGCCCTGTTATTATTATTAAAGCCAAGGATCATTTGGTCAGCAATTGAAGATAGACAAAGGTATCTTGAAAATTTAGAGCAGCACCAAAACGAAGTGGATTTGACAGTTGATGGAATACTGCCCTTGAAGATGGAAGCTCCATTTCGCTTCCATGGAAAGTGAAATTCCATGGAATAGTAGTCCCAGAGGTTGTGGCTATCAGAATCTTTCATAGATTCTACTGGAATTGGCTAATTCCCTTTCCAAAAAAGTCAGCTGCTTTTCTGCTTTGTTTCTTAGCCCCCACTTCCCAAATGCAAATTATATTTCTGCAGCATCATACTAGCCAGAAAAATATCCAATGTATGTTATTTTTTTCTTAGCCATTTCAAAAGGCCAAGGTGAAGATCACAAATAGCGTCAGATTTCCACCTAGCCTAACAACCTCTAATCTTTTCCTTTGCGGGAGGGGAAATGTGTTCTTTCTGAAGGGGGTATATATAAAAAAACATCTTTGCTTATTTGGGAGTTTGAAGCGGGTCCTCCACCTATTCAGCTAACAGCTTGATCAGCGTTTTCAAAGCAATCAAGTTATTTCCTGGATACAAAAGATTCACATAATCATATCTCCCCCAGCAGTTCAGATTATGATATAGACACACAAAATACGAAGAAGACGTCCTCGCTTCGTTTATAAATGGTGGTGAATTACAGGAGAAATTAGAGCGGGGAAAGTGAAAATTGGCAAAGATGCCTCTGAAAGATGAGAAGGCCAGAATCATCCATATGCACTTATTTTTCCCCGATGTTATCTAGAAACCATCCTGTACTGTAAAAAAAAAAATAATAAATAGGGATAATACATCTGGGAACTGAATGCAGGGCTATTTCCAAAGTTGGCTTCTCTGATTCCTTGGGGCAATGAGAGAGGAGGGAAATTGTGGGAATCAAAATAGCAACAAAATGGAAAAGTTACTAAGGGCAGGATGGATTTAAAAAGCAACCACTCGCCCAATCACCTCTAGCATTGTCTCGAACCAACCATGCAGGAAAATATTTGGAAGCAGAAATATTCTTCCCTCTCATTCATTCCTTCCCCCCCTTCTCTCTCTCTTCCCATGCTATCCACCTCTCTAGGGTCTAGTAACTTTTGCAGAGGTTATTTGCAAGGCCAAGGGCCAGACTTTAGGATCTACCCAGCCCAAGAGAAACACAGAGATTTAGCTAAACCGTCTTTAAAGAGTATTTTAAAATGCCACCTTCTCAACTTCTGGGCACCAGGAAGGTCTCTCTCTGCCAAACAAGCACAAAAATATCACATACGTATTTGGGCAATTATTTCCCAGCTCTGATGGTAGCCAAAAAGCACCTCCCCTGTTTCTAAGATGGGAAAAACAGCCACCTAAAGTCATCCATCTGTTGTCGCCCCCCCTCCCCCACTCCTTCTACGAAGTGTCTTGTGCCACTGGGATATTTAATTAATAAGAATACCCATCCTCCCCTTTCTCATTAGTGATCCCTATCTTTTCCTGCATTTCACTGCCTAATATTAATAATGAGCATCACACATTCCTCATCCTGCAAACACCCCCCCTCCCTATGGGGGTCCCATGGGTAACTTACACAGGAGGTCTGTCCCTTCCCCACCCCAGCATGCCTACTTGGGTCTGTGTCAGTGAATGAAGGGTGGGGAGGGGGTTGTCCATCCACTCCTTGTCTATAAACAAGATTGTCTGTGTGTGTATTAGCCCAATGCAGAAAGCCAAGCCTAGAGGTGTTTTGGTGTGATTCATATTTGTAATCTAGGTGGATAAAAACTTGTGAAAAGAGTGGTGGGGGATTATGGCGTGCTTCCCTTCTACCCCCCATCACTTCCACCCCCACTCACTTGGTGGGATTTGGTGTTTCATCCACTGAGGTTTGCTAGCCAGGAGAAAGAAGGAACTTGGAGCTGATTTTCCAGATAAAGAAGCAAAGCACATCACTAAAAATATCTCTGCTTTCAACAGCCCCCCCCCCCCACCTCAGGCCAGCTACTCAAAATATGCACTGCTGAAAGGGGGGAAAAGAGAAAGAAAGAGGAGGGGGCCTAGGAGAGAAAGGACTGATTCGGGAATCTGACACACTGGCCATTAAAATATGTGTGTGTTAGCCTCTGTGTGTCCATGAGCCTCTGTGTGTATGTGTGTGTTTGTGTGTGTGTGTATCAAGTGTAACAACTTGAATGTGGATGACTTTATGTAGGACAATTATTTCCAAAATGTCATTTTAGGCACACACAGGCAATGAATTTGTGTGTTTCCCCCCCCCCCTCCACCAACTCTCTCTCTCTTTCTGTCTCTGGGCATATATATCTGCAGTGTTAATAGGGTTGTGTTGTTGTTTTTTATTTAAAAAAACGAGCAAGGGCAGGGAGACTTCGATATAAAAGGAAGAGGAGGGGGAAAGAATCAGAAAAAGTCCTGTTATGGGGGAGGGGGGCAAGGGAGAGAGAAAGAGAGAGAGAGAGAGAGAGAGAGAGAGAGAGAGAGAGAGAGAGAGAGAGAGAGAGAGAGAGAGAGAGATCATATTCTTCTTTGCACACAGTTTAAAGCAAGCTAGAGATTGTAGGTTACTGAAGGATTGGTTGGCCAGATACACAACCTCTCTGCCAGGCAAATGCGTGTACACACAGACAAACACACACACAAACACACGGAGTGCCCCTCTTCCAACTGCCCTCAAGGTTGGTGGCAAACCCCTTCCCGACTCCACTGGCCCTTCTTAGATTTTTTTTTTTTTTGCAAACTGTTGCTTTTTTCGTGGAGGGAGGCTCCCAGAATTTGCGGGGGCGGAGGGGAAGGGATGCTAAATCTGCATTCAGCGAAACGCAGTTAGGTCCCATCCTAAACCTCCTTGGGCAGCAAGCAAGTCGCCGGAAAGAAGCAGCTGGCCAAGAGGGGCATCGGGTACATCACACAGGCTGGAGCCAAATCTCCGCTTCTCTTCTTCCCTACCCCACCCCTGCATTCTCCTTTACAGTCGCCACACATTCGTATTTGAACACACGGGGGAGAAGGGGGGAGTGAAGAAGAGGGAGAGAGAGAGGAGGAGGAGGGAGGGAGGGAGGGAGGGAGAAGAAGACCTCGAGCCGAAGGAGAAGAGAGGGACTTACATCGAAGTGATATTCCTAGAGATATCCGTAATGTTGATGCTGGCGTTTCCATTGGTGGATCCCGAATCTTGCCCCTCCAGCAGAGGGAAGAGGTTGCCATCATCCGGTTTTTTGCAATTGATCTCGGTTTTGTTGCAAAGGCAGTTGGCAGGGCAACCCAAAACGGAAACCAAGTAGTCCCCGCAAATGCTCCAGAGCCAGAAAACCTTCCAAAAACTACATTTGGTCGGACAAAACGAGACATCCATCTTCGACTGCTGTGGCTTTATTTTAAAAATTAAAAAAAAAAAAGGAGAGAGAAAGAGAGGAGGAAAGATTGCCAAGGGGGACAAGAAGAAGAAGAAGAAGAAGAGGGGGAAGGAGGGAGAAAGCAGCGTAGAAGGAGCGGGGAAAGAGAAGGTTTTAAGGGAAGAGGGGGGAAGAAAGAGGGGGGGTAAACCTCAACCCCCCCTTTAAAAAAAAGCAAAAAAAACAACCCCCAAACCACCCTCAAGCGACCAGAGTAAGAAAAAATCCTCGCGACGTCGAAATCATGTTGGCCAAGCGGAGAGGCTTGTAAATTCCCTCTTACGAGAGCGGCGCGCGAGGCATAGCGGCTGGTGGAGAGAGATGCGCGCGCGTGTGTGCGGTGTGTGAGTGTGTGTATGTGTGTATGTGGGGTGGCGGGATGGCGTGGGGTGGGGGGGAGAATGGTGCGCGCGTGTCCCGGCGCCTTGTTGATCCACCGTAGGCTCGCTCTCTCGCTGGCTGGCTGGCTGGGCTGGCTCGCTGGCTGCTTTTCCCGAGACTTGTGAAGATTGCAACAGAAGATTCGCAGCGGCACGGAGGAGGAGGAGGAGGAGGAGGAGGAGGAGGAGGAGGAGGAAGCGAGGGCGGGCGGGGGGGGGGTGCTTGCTCCTATACTGATGCTCCAAGTCCCCAAGTCCCACCTACCGGGCAAAATGAAAACTGAAACACCTGCAGGGGAAAAAATACATATCTATCTATCACCGGGCAGTGGGAAGAGAGAGCGAGCGAGAGAGTCACGAAGACGGCCCTGCTCGCCCTTCCTGGCTTCCCACGCCCAGCAGTGCTGCAGAAGTGAAGCGGCACCGAACCGGCGAGGTGGCGGTGGCGGCGGCGACTGTGGGCGATGGAGAACAGCCGCGGTCCCCGCCGTTTGCACTCTCTGACTTCGCTCGGCGCGATTTTTTGCAATGCTTTGGCGCCCGGGATGCAGCCTCCCAGCTCTCGCTCTCTGTGCGCGGCGGCGGCGATGGAAAGGGGATGGTGGGCGAGAGAGGGGGAGGGTGTCCACGCGTGGTTGTAATTTCTGAAGTTCGGTTAAGGCTTCTCCCGGCCGATTATCAGCTCAGACCGAGGGAAGGCAATGATCCGCGAAACCTGCCCGCGCCGTCCTTCTCTTCCGCAGAAAAACGCGCGTGGGCTTAAGGACGCGGAGCTGGTGCGGGGACTCTGAGAGATTCCTCCTTGGAGAAAACAGCAGGGAGCCGAAAGGAACGAGCCCGCCTCGTTGGAGGGACTGGTTACATTTACTTCCGAGGAAATGTCAGAAAAGGATCGGCCAGGTGCACCGGGGGGGGGGGTGAGGGGGAGGATCCCCGTGGGGATTGCCACCCGCGAGAGAAAGCAAGCTAGATCGAGTGCCGTTCTCCAGAACGCTTCTTCCTCGTAACCCCTCCCTTTCCTTTTCTTTTTTTAAAATAAAATTCTGCAATCTGAGAGAAAAACCATCCCTGGTACGCAATCCAGGAAGGACTGGCGAAGAGAAAAACAAAAAAAAGTCGCGAGTGTATTCGTCCCAGATTTAAAAATAAATAAAAAACAACCCAACATCTCCCGACCACTGTGTGTTATTTTTAACCAAGATCGTCCGGCTTCCGTTTCGAACCGAATAAATAAATCGATTGGAAACATCGAGGGAAGAAATATTGGGGGGCGGACACGCGGGGGGGGGGAGGGAAAGAAAACTACCGCCGGGGAGAAGTTGAACAATTTAAAACTCGGGGGGGGGGGTTGCGAGGCGGGGGAGGAATCTCTCTTTGTATCTTTGAGCAGCAGATTTCTACAAGCCACGATGGAGTGTAAAAACGCAGATGGGGTATGGAAAGGGCTGATCTCAGAGAGAGAAAGATCAGGAGATTGTGTATGTATGAGAGAGAGGGAGGGAGGGAGCAAAAGCTGGCGTGAATTAAGATTCAGAGTGCATTTTGGGGGGCAGGCAAAAACCCAGGCAGATCAGAACAAACTCCACCCCACCCCGGCTAATTTGCTTTGCCTCTCTATCACTTGTGTGTGTGTGTTTGTGTATATGTTCCATCCTTCTTTTTTTGTCCACTCCTCCTTCTCCCCCTCCATCTCTTTTAATAGTCTCTTGTTTCTGCTCCTTTGCACATAGGCAGCAAGGCTGATCAACGATCAGGCTTGTACTCTTTAGCTGCAGGACAAGGGACTTTACAGGTGTATCCTCCCTTTCTTAAAGATTTTGGGTCTTTAAGAAAGATTTGGCAGTCCTGGGAAAGAATAGCTACATCCCCAGAGGGGAAAAGGAAGGGGTGGGGGTGGGGAGATGGAACTGCACCAGGGAAGTATTGCTAAAAACCCACTCTTTTACTAAGGTTTCTATAACCCTGCTCCTAAATTATAACCAGTGGCCTATTTCATTCTTACATCAGAAGAAAAAAATAGTTCTATAAAATTAAGTCCTGCTTTGCATGGAAACCCATACTTTACAATTCTTTTACCAGTGGTCTTTCAGAACATTTGTTGTTAGTTGCGAAGTCGTGTCCAACCCATCAGGATTCCATGGACAACCTTCCTCCAGGCCTTCCTTGTCCTCTACCATCCTCTGGAGTCCATTTAAGCTCCCACCTATTGCTGACTCCATCCAGCCACCTCATTCTCTGTTGTCCCCTTCTTCTTTTGCCCTCCATCATTCCCAGCACGAGGCTCTTCTCCAGGGAGTCCTTCCTTCTCATTAGGTAGCCAAATATTTGAGTTTCCTCTTCAGGATCTGGCCCTCTAAAGAGCGGTCAGGGTTGAGCTCCTCTAGGACTGACCAGTTTGATTGCCTTGCAGTCGTTAAATAAATCCTTAAATAAAGATGCTGAGTTCACACATACAATTAAGCTATGGTTGTTTATCCATAGACTGATCAACATATTACTATTGCCCAGGTTGGCATGGGGAGTATGTGAATCTGGAGAAATCCCATCTAGATCAGACCTGTGATTCGACAGAAGCTTCCATTTTAAATCAGGAAACTGATCTTATTTAGATCAGATAGCCAAATCAAACGGTTGACTTGATTTGAGCTTCCAGATCAATTAAAAAAATTATGACAGATGCAGACATGATCTGAATCCATTTGGAAGCAAATCAATTTGCCTTGCCAATACCATTCATAAATCTGATTGGGAGGCTCAATTAAATTACCTTAGAATTGCATGTCTGATACTGAATAATTGAATGGTTCATTCAAAACAGGCACGAAAACTATGGTTACCAAATCCAGTTCATCCAGGAAACTAACCAAATAATCCTTATTGTTGCTCGCCAGACAATATCTTTTTCATGTGGAATCTTCCACGTTTGATTCTTGTCACTTCCAAGTAAGGCTAAGGAAAAAAAGAAAAGAAAAAAGTCTGCCAGAAGCCCTATGAGACTAATAATACTGCAGTGCATGGATCTGGCCTAGGAAACTCGCAATATATCTGCCAACTACTTGACAGTCACAATAGACATAAAATAAAACCAAGGAAAACTGAAACAGAGAAAGCCTTGATGTTTGGTTATTATTATGGTTGGTTGCACTGCCAGCCAGATGTTTAGACTGGATTTGGCATGATCCAGCTGTTCAGTCCTTCCCCAGAACCTGAGGTAGGCAGATGTTGTTTGATAGTGTTAAAGATATCATTACAGGATGTAAGCTGTTGCAAGTGAAATCTTTTGCAATTGACTGATAAGATCTTATCAATGCCGATGATGTTCAGCTGCTGCTCTGGAAGTTTGGCGATTGCACCCAAGGCAATCTTTGCTTCCTTTTGCCACACTTATTCTATTTTTATTATTCTTATTTGTAGAACTTTGCATTTTGTGATTTTCTTCCAGTTCTTTCTCTTCTGTTTTGCTGTCTTCGGGTATTGTAACGTTCACTGTGCAGATTGTTTTTTGTCTTTCTTATCCATGATTGTTTAAGTCTGGAGCGTTATGTGGCAGCTTCTTCCCTGTTTGAATTCTGAAGTCCCAGACCACTTCTTCATTTTCTAATACTTTGCCTATTTTGTAATCCCAACAGTTCTTGTTTGCATGCAAATGGTATTTCTTGTAGATGTTCCCATATTGTTGCTACTTTGTCATGCCGCTGCTTGTAGTCGGTCAGTGTGATCTTCTTGCAACAGCTAACCAGATGATCCACAGTTTCACTTGCTGTCTGTTGCTGTCTTCCCAATTCTGGCTTTGTAGGCATTTGTTCTTAAGGCTTGGTCTTGTGCAACTGGAATTATCCCTGATATCTCTTTCTTCAACTTTCCTCCTCTTAGTCAACACCAGGGTTTTGTTATCTGCTTTTCCTGCTAGGTTTTTTTTAATGGCCATATAATACTCTGCTTTGCCATGTCTCTTGGTTCCACCACAAATCCGCAAAGCCCTTATCCACGGAGACATAAGCGCAAAGACTAATTCGCGCCGTTCGAAGTGCTAAGGAAAAACGCGACCCTACCGTGATGACATAATCGCGGAGGGCAAATCCGCGCATTCCCAAGCACTCAGTACCCTAAACCTAACCCTAAACCTAACCCTAAACCTAATCCTAAACCTAACCCTAAACCTAACCCTAAACCTAACCCTAAACCTAACCCTAAACCTAACCCTAAACCTAACCCTAACCCTAACCCTAACCCTAAACCTAACCCTAAACCTAACCCTAAAACAAACCCCTAAACCTAATCCTAACCCTTACCTTAATTGAAATCGGCTTTCTGCCGCGGCACCGTTTTAAAGCGCCCTTCTGTTGCCGCACTGTTGTCACAGCGGTGATGACGCACGGTGATGACGTCGCGGCTTTAGCAACGCACTTATGTCTCCGTGGATAAGGGCTTCGCGGTTTTGTCATGCCACGTGTCTCTTTACTATTTTTCATTTGGTCATTCTTCCAGGCAAGTTTTGTCTCTTTGATAGTCAATAAGTCTTCATTGTATACAAGCTTCAGTGCATCTTCTTTACTGTCCTTCAGATATTCATCCAATGTTCTTTTTTCCCCTTCAACTGTCTCGCATACTTGCAACATTCAATACCCAACTATGCTCCTTGGCAAGTAGAGTCAATGTTGCTTGATGGTTGAAGGGCATGACTCATTTACATTATTATTTTTGTCCTGCTATCTGGGACTTCTGGTTCTGCTTAAGTCTAGCCAGTTGTGTATCAAATGACTTGAATTGCTGAATTGTTAATTGCCTTGATGGTATTTCCTCCACTGAGTTTGGACTTTAAGTTCTTCTCTTTCATGATGTATTCACTAATAACTTTCTTCTTGATGTCAGTGTGAGATTATTTCTTTACTTGCCAACTTCTGGATGCGAGGAACATCAAATTCCTACCCAATAATCCTTAGTCAAGTAACTTCACTTGGTAGGAATTATAGGATTTGAAGTTAAAATATATCTGGAAGCTGCCAGTTTGAGGTATAATGATTTCAGCAAAAAGCAAAGTTAGAATAATTGACAAAACTACTACTGTTGATTTACTGGAAATTATAGAAGAAGGATAAAAATGACAGGAAACTATTATTTTCTCAACATGGTGCATTCTGGGTAGAATAGAAAAGCAAGTCCCAGAACTCCTAGCTAGAATCACTAATAAGAAATTCCGGGGACTGTCATCTTATCATACTTCGGAGATACCGGATTGGGATTGCAGTTCTAGGAAATGGTTGGCAACTAACATGGAATGGAGAGAGAAACACAGCTGGATTGTCACTTTGTGATTTTGTAGGAATACCATCTTTCCCTGAAAATAAGACCTCCTCGGATAATAAGCCCAATCAGGCTTTTGAGTGCATGCGCTAAAATAAGCCCTCCCTGAAAATATTGCAACATCGCAGCAGCCATGAGTTGACCACACTCACTGCCTCCTGCACCTCAAAAATAATAAGACCTCCCTAAAAACAAGGCCAAGAAAATAAGATCCTGTCTTATATTCAGGGAAACACGATATATCCACTCTAGGCTGTGAGGGACAGTATTCAGTATCATGGACCAAACCACAGTATTATTCGGTGCTGAAGGAATTGCAATGTCATTAAAAAGAGCAAAAGCAAGCATAACTGGTGAGTTGCAATCACGATCATTTACCAAAATGGAGGGGGGGGGATTTCTGAGTAATGGTTAAAATGCTTTAAAAAGATGCAAGGGTGATTCTGGCTTTTATTTTCATTTGGTTCCTTCAAAGTCTGTGAACCAGTTGCTGCAGATGGAGGCCAGCTTTCCAAGTGGCCTCTGTCAGCTGGGGTCTTTAACAGCGGCTTGATTGGCAGGCATTAGAGGATGATCAGCCTTAATATTGCCATCCTATAAAAGCTTTTGCTCGCTGGTTTCTACTGTAATGGTCACATAAACAGGCTTACTTTGTTTTTTGAAAGGAGGGGTAAGAGGGTGGATTAGATAAATGCATGATGGATTGGTCTATTCTGCGGCTTTTAATTGTTAATTGTCTTTGGGATTCATTTTATGTTCTCAATCTCTTTTTGTTATATTGTTTGATTTTGCTCACTATCTCAAATGTTCACTTCGGTAGGAAGTGGGGTATATATTAAATAATGGGGTTAATTATGCCCGCTATTGAAAGTCTACAGAGCTTCCGGGATTAAATATGCACTGGGTACATCCCCATCTGTTTTAGACAGCAGGCTGGCCAATGGTGTGGGATGATGGAAGTTGTAGTCCAAAACTAGATAAGGAAATAGAAATCCTGATAACTTGCAAAGCAGTTTTTGGCAGCGTTCATCTCCTCTGTATTATATCCTGTAGGATTATGTTCTGTTTGCAAGCTAATATTATAGATATTGATATTATTCACTTTTGGGTATCTTGAGATTCTTACTAATTATGTATAGATGATGTCAGTTTGGAACATAAGGAATGGCACTCATTACCTCCTAATTATTAAATACTAGTGCTATCTGTTTTATTACTGTTAATAAATGAAATTTCATTTATTTCTGTACTTCCTTTCAGTCCCTTCCAATATAAAGTGTTAAGAGCATTTATGTATTATGGGAATTCATATATATTCTTCTCATATAAATACTACGATCAAATAGTTATAGACCTAAGTGAAAAGTGTAAGAGGAAAATCTTTGTCTCCTCTATATTGAGCTCAATACAGTAGAAGTGAAATGAATCGACTACACATTGAAATCTTAAGACATTGATAAATTGAAATAGATTTAACTGGACACTTTTCAATCAGAAGATCATACCATTTATTACTCAGAACACGAACACACACACACACACACACACACACACACACAGAGAGAGAGAGAGAGAGAGTTGATTTCATAGTCTGGAATGATATAGCAAAATTGTACTTGGGTACAGTTCAGTCAATGACTTGAATAATATTGATTACATTTTGCAGACAACCTTTTAATAGGTCAATTATCCAAGTTTATGTTCCAACCACCCATGTGAAAGAAGAGGAATTGATGGGTTTTATAGTCAAATTCAATCTGAGATTGGCAGTACATCCAGACCCCCCCCCCCCCCCCAAAAAAAGAAGAGCTGCCTTGTGGTTGGAGACATGAAAACCAAAGTTGGAAATAGTATGGGGGGGGAATGCAATTGGACTGCCTGGCATGGGACATAAAAATGAATGTGCAGAGTGGAGTGGAATGAAGTGGCGTGGAGTGGCATGGCATGGCATGGCATAGAGGTGAGTGGAGTAGAGTGGAACGGAAGCTGGAAGGGACCTTGGAGGTCTTCTACTCCAGCTCCCAACTCAACCTATTTCAGATAAGTAACTGTCTAGTCTCTTCTTAAAAACCTCCAGCGATGGAGTGCCTATGATTTCTGAAGTTTATAATTATTTCTGAATGATTTATCAGTTTCAGCCAATCCAATAATTTCATTGCTAGCACCAGCATTCAAGCCACCAAAGCAATGCCTGTATGCATTGATAGCATCAGACAGCTGTACACTAAAATAAAACCAACTGTTCTTGTATACTGTTGTATTATTCATAGAAGATACAGAAGAGCTCAATTATAACAGCAATGATGTGATCAGCAGCTGACTGTAGGACAGCTCACAAACTGCTCATGAACAAGTCCCAGGTCAAGCTAAAGCAGAACAAACAGTTTCCACAATACAATCTTCATTTTCAAGGAAAGCATCAGGAAATGCTCTGCAGAGCTGAACCTCATGGATAGGTTCATTACACAAAGGCACTGTGTAAGGAAATCAAAGAAGAACAAAAGTGACAGCAGACTGCCAAAGACCAAGAAACAGAAGAAAGTTAACTGGATGTTAGAACGAGCTATAAAAATAATTTCCAAGAAGACAAGAGAAGCCCAAGCCAAGAAAGACAATGATTTCAGGAAGGAATTCAACAAAGAAGTCCAGAGATATATTTTTTAGAAGAGACAAAAAGCTGTATAAAATCTTTAAAGACGCTGAAGATGGAAATGAATAAGAGCCATGTTGGTGCAGGAGTTAAAATGTAGTTGTTGCTGTTGTTAGTTGCAAAGTCATATCCGACCATTGTGACCCCATGGACAATGTTCCTCCAGGCCCTCCTGTCCTCTACCATCCTCTGGAGTCCATCTAAGCTCAAGCCGACTGCTTCGGTGACTCCATCCAGCCACCTCATTCTCTGTTGTCCCCTTCCTCTTTTGCCCTCCGTCTTTCCCAGCATTAGGCTCTTCTCCAGTGAGTCCTTCCTTCTCATTAGGTGACCAAAGTATTTGAGTTTCCTCTTCAGGATCTGACCTTCTAAAGAGCAGTCAGGGTTGATCTCCTCTAGGACTGACCAGTTGGATGGCCTTACAGTCCAAGGAACTTGCAGGAGTTTTCTCCAGCACCAGAGTTCAAAGGCCTCCATTCTTTGGGGCTCAGCCTTCCTTATGGTCCAACTTTCACAGCCTTACATTGTAACGGAAAAAACCAAACCCTTTTGTTGGTAGAGTGATGTCTCTGCTTTTTAGTATACAATCTAGATTTGCCATAGCTTTCCTCCCCAAGAACAAGTGTCTTTTAATTTCTTGGCTGCAGTGCCCATCTGCGATGATCTTGGAACCCAGGAAAATAAAAGAATGCAGTACTGCAGATTAATTCTGCCCACTGCCAGCAGTCCAATCCTGACCAACTCAAGGTTGACTCAGCCTTCCATCCCTCCGAGGTTGGTAAAATGAGGACTCAGATTGTTGGGGGCAATATGCTACTCTGTAAAGGGCTGTAAAGCACTGTGAAGCGGTATATAAGTCTAAGTGCCATTGCTAATATTAAAAAAAACAAGTTAATTCCAGACAACCATTTCTGAAGTCAGAAGGACTTTCCAACAGCTTGTTTGGTAAAGGATGCTAGGGGATTCTTTACCTATCAAGTAAATGATCAGAATATCAATTGATGAACTGGTCAGAGTAACTTATTAGAAGATTTTAAAAATTTTAAATTTTAAAATTAAAAAAAAATGAAAAGGGTGATTCATGCTAGATAATTAATCCTCCCTCCCCTCCTCCCTATTCTATTCTACTCTACCCTACTCTACCCCCCTCCTCCTCCTGCTCCTTGTTCTGTTCCTGCTCCCTCTCTCCCCTTAGACTCCATACTTTTGTGCTTATTTATTCAACCTAATACACTGATTATATATTAAGGGATTCTTGTTTGGGGGGAAATGAGCATAGTTTTAAAAATGGAGGAAGAAATATCAATAAACTGCTCTACACTGACTATTCAACTATTCAGTTGAAAATGCAAATGATCTGGAAGCTCTAGGAATAAAAATCAAGAAGGACAGTGAAAAAAATGGGACTAAAATTAAATGTAAAGAAAACTAAAAACGGCAAGTACAGAAATCAGCCTTAGAATTTAGAAGGAAGATAGTGAAAAGGTGAGTAGTTTCTTCTTTTTAGAACTTCCCCAATAGTTTTGTTTTTGCTTGTATCCTGTGTTGCTTGTATCCTTAACAATTTATATTGGTTGTTTCCTAGTATGATTTGATTGCTTATTTGTACCCTATAACTATCATTAAGTGTTGCACCTTATGATTCTTGGCGAATGTATCTTGTCTTTTTATGTACACTGCGAGCATATGCACCAAAGACAAATTCCTTGTGTGTCCAATCACACTTGGCCAATAAAGAATTCTATTCCATTCCATTCCATTCCATTCCATTCCATTCCACTACACTACACTACACTACACTACACTACACTACACTCTACACTACACTACACTACACTACACTACACTACACTACACTATTCTATTCTAGTAACTTAACAATGATTCACCTAACAACTGTGGCGAGTTGTAAAATGGGACAAAGCTACTTAACAACTGTCTTGTTCAGCAACAGAACTTTTGGGCTCACTCGTGGTTGCAAGTTGATGACTACCTGTAGTGGGAGTAGACAGAAATCCTGCTGTTCTCTAGTAACTTCCTTCTTCTGCCTCCAGTGTAATTCGGGTAGTCCATAAATACTTTCCGTGTTAGGTTCTCAGTTCACTGTCTTTGTTAACATGCACTGTACTTCTGAGATTTCCAATTTTTAATATTTTCGCTGCAAGATGATGTGTGAGAATAACCTCAAATGTGCACGCATGCCTACCTTCATATTAAAATGTCCCTTCCTGTATTTTATTTATTTCACATATTAATAGGTTGTGTGGTTTGAAGGCCATCTTTTGAAATACCTACTCTACCCTTACATAAATAACAGTGATATGAATTGATGCTTAAGAAGTAAAATTTAATCATCCCTGCATCTCTAAGCTTTGGAAGACTGCATTCCAATTTTGTCTTTAATAAGATTGCCAATTATCTAGAAAAGATGCCCTGTGCCTATTTTTATGCTTTAGCACGATTCAGAATACATCCACAGGTGGCAACTCGCAACAAGGGCTGCATCTGAAGAGCCGTAGTAACCCAGTGGTTAGAATGCAGCATTTCAGGCTAATTCTGCTGACTGCCAGCAGTTTGATTCTGATCAGTTCAAGGTTGACTTAGGCTTCCATCCTTCTGAGGTTGGTAGAATGAGGAACCAGATGGTTGGGGATGATATGTTGATGCTGTAAACTGCTTAAAGAGGGCTACAAAACATAAAATTAAAAATTAAAATAAAAACCAGACACTATGGTTTGGTTGGTTGGTTCCCCTCGCACATGTGTGCTAGTTGTTCTTGACTCTAGGGGGTGGTTCCCATCTCCGTTTCAAGGCCGAAGAGCCAGCATTGTCTGAAAAAATCTCAGTGGCTGGCATGACTAATTGCCAAAGGCACACGGAACACTGTTACCTTCCCACCAAAGGTGGTCCCTATTTTTCTACTTGCATTTTTACATGCTTTCAAGCTGCTAGGTTGTCAGAAGCTGGGAGAAGTAACGGGAGCTCACTCCATTACACAGCACTAGCAATTCGAATCGCTGAACTGCTGACCTTTCTGATCAACAAGCTCAGCGTCTTAGCCACTGAGCCACCACATCCCCTGGTGGTTTGACACAAGTGCCTTGGAAACAGTAGTCCCAAACAGGATCCTCAACTCACAAATAAACAATTATGAATTGCTCCATTTGGGATATGCCCAAATTACTCTCTTAGCTTCCAGTCTAAGAACCATTGGTTTAGAAGAACAAATAAACTCAGTTTGTATTAATGTGATGTGGTGAACTTTAGATACTATTGCAAGTTATAGTTTAATTGGTTATCATGTATTGTTTAAAAATAGGATGGGTTAGCAGAACACACTAAATATGGTCAATGCTATGGCTGACTAAGTTCACAGAAGCAAACCATCCTGATTTTTCTTAACTAATAATGTACATAAAGTGGCATTTTAAGTTCATACAGTGTGTTTCATTAATTAATTGATTCGTTAACCTCCTAGGTTTTACACAGTACCTTGAATCTTTCAGTAAGAAAGCTGGACTTGCCAAACCCCGCAAAAACAAAAAAGGATAAAATCCGTTTAAAATTAATCTAGCTCAAGATATGGTGTTAGCACATCTGCTACAACACGAACTGGCCTGGATAAGTGTTTTGTCTGAAAAAAGTATGAACTCAAGAGCAAATCCCAGCAAGCAGTGTGAGAAGATGACACTACATGTCCTTATGCTTAGGGCTCCCAGTTCTCAGCTTCAAAAATCTGGGCAACCAGTAGATGGCAGCAAAGAAATACACATATTTCTAACCCTGTTCTCCTCTCAGTCAGTTGTCTGGATTTTGGTAGGATGGTCCTACTCTGGCCGCCTAAGAGCAATTTGAGAAACTATACCTGATACAGGGGTGGGTTCCCACTGCTGCTACTGCTGGTTCGCTTAGGGACATGCCACACGCATGCGCTATGCATGCCTGCGCAGTACTGAAAAAAATGCTTTTGTGCATGCGCAGAAGCAAAAAACCAAGATTGCGGTGCCTATGGTGCCTATGGTGCCGCCGGGTTTTGTTTATTTTTTAAGAAGTTTTATTTGTTTTATTTATGTAACATCCAGTTTTCATCGAACAGTGTGTGTTCTGGGTACAGTTGTGCTTAAGTAATCATATACATTTTTGTTGTTCTAATTCCTTACCACCATATGAATAATATAATAACATAATAATATTGTAACATTAATATTTAATATTTGGCATCATGTTCTTCGACAACTCTCCTATTTACAATTTCCTCCAGTGCACAATCTAAAATTTTCTTGATCACGTTCCCCTTAAATGGGATCTCGTCATCTTTGCATTGTTGCACAAATAAAATTCTAGTTGCAGTTAAGATATGCAAGATCAAGTACGTATGTGATTCATTTATTTGTTAAATTTATTCACCACCTATCTCATCGTAAGGCTACTCTCAGGAGGCTTACGAAAAGGACAAGGAAGAAAAATGAAAAGCGTGTGAACAAAAGTAAAACAATGATAATCAGAATGAGAATAAATACATGAATATGATAACCAACAGGATGGACGGGTGGAGAGCAGAGAGCCATGGTGGCGGGAGTGGAATCTGCCATCAATCCAGCAGCCCCCTCTAGTAGTGGAAACACCTCCATTTGGACCCCAGGACAACCAGCAGAGCCAGGTCTTCAGGCTTTTGTGGAAGGATAGGTATAGGTATAGGTATAGGTATTTTATTTGTATGCCGCCCTTTTCCCTGGGGGGACTCAGGGCGGCTCAGAGTTCAAAGGGAAGGGAGGACAAACCAGATTAAACACATAAGACAATACATCGTTAAAAGCACAACATTCATACAATTCGGGCGGGGTTGAGATCTTTAGCCCCAGGCCTGTCGGGACAGCCAGGTTTTAAGGGCTATGCGGAAGGTCTGGAGGGTGGTGAGGGTACGAATCTCCACGGGGAGTTCATTCCATAGGGTCGGAGCTGCCACCGAGAAGGCTCTCCTCCGCGTAGTTGCCAGTCGACACTGACTGGCTGATGGAACTCGGAGGAGGCCTAATCTATGGGATCTAATTGGTCGAGTGGAGGTGATTGGCAGTAGGCGGTCTCTCAAGTACCCAGATCCAATACCATGAAGGGCTTTGTAGGTGACAAGTAGCACCTTGAAGCGCACCCGGAGATCGACAGGTAGCCAGTGCAGCTCGCGGAGGATAGGTGTTGTGTGGGATAGGAGGAGGATCTTAATTTAGAGGGTAAGATCTAACAAAATGAAATTCAATGTAGAGAAAAGTCTTACGCTTAGGCAAGAAAAACCAAAAGTACACCTAGAGACTGGGTGAAACCAGGCTTAATAACAGTAATAGTGAGCGGTATCTTGGAGTTTTAGTGGACAACCAATTAAATATGAGCCAGCAGTGTGCAGTGGCAGCCAAAAAAGCCAATGGAATCCTAAATTGCATTAATAGAGGGATACAATCACGATCAAGTGAGGTACTAATACCACTCTATAAAGCCCTAGTAAGGCCACACCTAGAGTACTGCATCCAGTTTTGGTCATCACACTATTAAAAAGATATTGAGACTCTAGAAAAAGTGCAGAGAAGAGCAACCATGATGATTAGGAGACTGGAGGCTAAAACTTATGAAGAACAGGTACAGGAATTGTGCATAGCTAGTCTAGTGAGGAGAAGGACCAGGGGAGACATGAGAGCAGTGTTTCAATATTTGAGGGGCTGCCACAGAGAGGAGGGGGTCAAGCTATTTTCCAAAGCACCTGAAGGCCAGACAAGGAATAATGGATGGAAACTGAACAAGGAGAGATTCAACCTGGAAATAAAGATAAATTTTCTGACATTGAGAACAATCAACCAATGGAACAGAAGTTGCCTTCAGAAGTTGTGGAAGCTTCATCACTGGAACCTTTCAAGAAGAGACTGGACTGCCATCTGTCAGAAATGGTGTAGGGTCTCCTGCTTGGGTGGGGGTGGGGGGTTGCACTAGATGACTTACAAGGTCCCTTCCAACTGTAGTTAATCTCTATCTGTATCTAATCTGTAAGATGTTCCATAGGGCTGGTGCTGAATCAAAGACTCTTCTTTGGGATCCAAAAGAGTTCTTTGACTGTTTTATTCAATGAAAGCATGATTTGTGATTTAAGTCAACTGTTGCTTATTCAACAACCTCTAGTATGCCAAGTAAAACTCGGTATGCTAATCCCACCATTGACCCCAAATGAAAAGTGAATGGAATTGTTCATCCAAAGGTTGGGGTTGAATAAATACAGCCAAGTCACCATCGTCAAGGATGATTGATGTTGAGCGTCATTGTTTAGACCTACTAGAAAAGCCAGGTGTTCCCTGCTTCCTTACTATGGCCAACTGCAATTCCAAGAATGGAAGCTTCAGCAGCTAAGGAAACCAACGCAATTATATTTCTCTCCACAAGAGCCTAGTTCCCTTGCTGTTGGCCAAGAAGAAAGAGAGAGAGAGAGAGAGAAAGAAGGAAAGAAAGAAAGAAAGAAAGAAAGAAAGAAAGAAAGAAAGAAGAAAGAAAGAAAGAAAGAAAGAAAGAAAGAAAGAAAGAAAGAAAGAAAGAAAAAGATTGAAAGCAAAGCTCCAGATCCCATTTTCTCTTCACCTTCCCCCCTCCCTTTCTTGAAAGAGTTGGAAATAGCATGCAGGCAGCTTTTGGTGTGATATGAGCCATGGGGGCGTAGTGTTAGAGTGCAGTACTGTAGGCTACTTCTGCTGACTGCCAGCTGCCTGCAATTTGGCAGTTCGAATTTCACCAGATTCAAGGTTGACTCAGCCTTCCATCCTTCTGAGGTGGGTAAAATGAGGACCCCGATTTTTGGGGGCAAGAGGCTAACTCTTTAAAATGCTTAGAGAGGGTTGTAAAGCACTGTAAAGTGGGATATACATCTAAATGCTATTGCTATTTGTGTGCTTTTTCCTTTTCAAGTACAGCAGGAGAAGGTGCCCCATGTAGCAGGGTGATTACTTTTTGCAAGCAAATCAGCCCCTGCCTACCAATTTAAGTAAAGTGGGAGACAGTAAAAAAAAATGGAGAAAAAAGGATTCAGAATTCAAATATCAGAAGCGGAAGGGACTTTGGAGATCTTCTAGTCCAACCTGCTGTTCAAGCAGAAGACCTTATAGCATTCCAGGCAAGGGGCTTTCCAGTCTCTTATTAAAAGCCTCCAGTGTTGGAGCACCCACAACCTCTGAAGGCAAGCTGTTTCATTGGTTAACTGTCCCCACTGTTAGGATATTTCTCCTTAGTTCAAGGTTACTTCCATCCTTAATTAGTTTCCATATGTTGCTTTTTGTTTTTGCCTTCAGGTGTTTTGGAGAATGAATTGACCTCCTCAAAGGCAGCCCCTCAGATACTGGAATACTACTATCCTGTTCACCCCTAGTCATTCTTTTCTCTAAATTAGACAAACCCAATTCCTGCATCTGTTCTTCATATGTTTTAGCCTCTTTTAATCATCTTTGTGGCTCTCTTTTCTGCACTCTTTCCAAAATCTCTACCTTCATCCTAAGGAGCTGTGGCGACAAAGATGATGCGTGGGCTACAGAGGGTTAATTCCAAAGCAGCAGGAGAAGGCAGGAAAATAGAAGAAGCTGTTCCTGGCTTTCAGTCAGTTCCCAACAGATGCTCAGTGTGACTTTAGCAGATAGAGTAATGCAAGAGTGGGAGAAATCAATTCCGTGCTGGGGGGAATTTTTTTTTTTTTGCCCTGTTTTGTTTTTTCTAGCCGTTTTCATTCAATCTGATAAAAAAAAAAAAGAATTGGCTTTGAAACCTCTTTCAAAAGAGAGGAGAATTTCAGAGAGATCCAAGGACAGAATTATTGCATTTATTTAGGGAGATAGTGGCCCAGTGGCATGCCTGAGTATCCTGTCTTTCATTCCGCAACCTTCTCTCCATAAATCTAGAGCTTACCTGTCTTCCCAGGTGTCGGCTAAACCTCAAGAGACGTCTGAAGGGAACTCCTGTTGGGCTTTTTCACACACAAGCCATAGTACATTCTGCCACCTCCCAGAAGAAAGCTTTTTTTTTAAAAAAAGGAAAATCAAAAGGAATGCTTAAACTACCTGCGAATTAAATAAAGCCTCTTTCATGAGGTGGGAGCATACTCTTTAGAAAGTGAAAAAGAGACCTCAACACAGCATTAGGAAAATGGTACCAATTGTTGTTTTCTTTGCCAGCAGTGAAAAAGTTGAAAGGCAGGATGCTTTAAACAGATTTAACACTTGTTTTTCCCAGAGCCACTCATTTCTGTTAGTGGGCCTGGGAGCTTTTGTAATTTTGAGGAGAGATTGATAAGTACTGACAGAGGAGAATATTTGTAGCTTGGGGTTGAAATCAGATGCCTTTCATACCCTCTGACTTTGGTCATTTCCTTGCAGACTTTCATGACCTAACTAAGTAACATCATCAGTGCTAGAAGGGAATGGGGTTGGAGGAGGAGGAGGAGGAGGAGGAGGAGGAGGAGGAGGAGGAGGAGGAGGAGGAGGAGGAGGAGGGATGAAGGAGGGGGGAAGAGAAGGGGAGGGAGAGGGGAAGGGCAGGGGAGGGTGGAACGGGGAGGGAGATGGGGAGTGGGAGATGGAGGGGAGGGGGAGGAGGAGGAAGAAGAAGAAGAAGAAGAAGAGGAGGAGGAGGAGGAGGAGGAGGAAGGGGAAGGGGAAGGGGAAGAGGAGCAGCAGCAGCTCTCTGAGTTTGATACTTTTCTTGAGATGTTTCATTGCCAACTAGGTAACGTCATTACGATGGAAAATAGGAGCTAATGAGACCAGGATAGACAGCAACCAGCCCCTGGATGGGAGGGCATATGTTAGACAATGCAATCAGCTGCATCTTGAAAAATGCCACCAAGGAACTAAGCATTGGAGACCATGTATCCCAAAGGCTTAAATCTGCCATAAAGTAGCAGTTCTGAATGGAATTTGAAATGGATTAAGGGTGGGAAACTTAGCATCATACTTCAAAAGATGATTTATGGACAGTGGGCATCAAATGGGAAGATGCCAAAGGCGCTGCTGCAGATAGGATTCACTGGAAGAAGCTCACTGCCCTGTGCACTTCGCACAAAAGAAACCAACAATGATAATGACAATGAAGGTTGGGAACAGGACATCATCCTGTCCTGCATTCAGGAAGCAATAGGTGGTCCATACTGGCAACGGGCCAAGTAGAAAATGCAGATCTGCCCAGGCAAAGTGGGAGAGCAATCCTTGCTGATCTACTGCAAATCACACAGTGACCTACCAATAGATTTAGAGTTGCTTCTCCTGCCTTAAGGGTCATCCTGTGTTGTCTTTGAATTGTCGCTGTCCATGGTGCATTTGTGCATAATTATTCCTTACTTGTCAAGCCAAATTTGGCAAAGAGTAAAGATTGAAGTCTGATTCATATGAAACTTTGTTGATTATCATAGGAAAGAGAAAGGGAGGGAGGGGAGAGAGAGGGAGGGAGGGAGGGAGGGAGGAGGCAATTCTACATGGAAACAAGCATTGGCAAATTAGGATACCTCCCTGGAAGATATTAAGGATGTATTTCATCTGTTAGAACTTCCAAGTTGCATCTTGGCCCTTCTCACTTTGGAGGGTGCTGTTGAACATACCAGACAGACCTTGAATGGAGGTAAATGCAGTGACTCCAGAAGGATGAGGAAAGGACAATTTGCAAAAAGGGTGGTGGAACCAAAACTACTAGTAGGAGAGACTATAACTCATGGACTGGAAACTCTTTTCTTTTCTCTCCCTGTGCAATATTTTTCAACTCCTACAAACTAAGTTTCATGCTGAAGAGTGGATCAACGAACACACTCTTCTCCCTTTTTAAAAACATATTTAGGCGACGCCCTTGATCCCAAATGACGGCACTCAAACAATGTACTAAACCAGATTCCCCCACACACAAAAAAAACCCCAAAAGCAAATCAAAACCCCAACAGATTTGTACAGCTTGCTAAACTTGGTTAGTGTTAACCATTTTTTAAAATTTCTGCTGTTCAAGCTGCTGCTGCTAATGAACTTGCTGAAGGACTAAAATATGCTTTTTAAAATATATTTTGTGAACTTCCAATTTTGGTTGGTTCAGCAGCCAGGTTAAGTAAACGGTGGTGTGTCTAGCTGAATACTCTTACCATCCTCTTCCAGACCTTCACATCAAGCATCTGAAAAGCTTTGAAAGCAGCCAGGAGTTGAAACAGAGCCTGCATTCATACATTTATATCTTTCACCCTGAATCGGCCGCTTATATGAATAGGCAGGAACATGCCTGCATTGGTTTTCTCTTCCTTCCCTCTTCCTGTCTCTCCTTTACCCTGTTCTCTCTCTTTCCCTTCTGCTCTGCCCTTTTCCCACCCAATGGGCTACTAAGAAAGGGAACCTCTCCCTCTTGCCAAAAGTATGAATCGATCGGTCGCAGTCACTTTTCAAATTAGGTCAATGCTGCATGTGGCCCAAGGGCTTACAGGTTGTCCACCCCCTGCATTAAGGCAAATAATAATAATGATCTTTCCTGAATGATCTTGAGCGACTACTTTTCATTGGGGCCAGTAAGGGTGGGGTGTAAATAATGACTTTATAATATCATCTCTACTTCCAGGGCATGGCTTTCATTAATGGGGAGTGGAGAAGAGTAAGCTCCATTTCTCCAGGCAGAGCAGAAAGTATTATCCACTGGTTTCGCTCTGGGTTGGAATAATCATTTTAATATAAGGGCTGGTTTTCGGCTAGAAGCAAAGGCATTGTGTGGTCTGTTTGTTTTTTATTTAATAGGATGTCTTACACCACACGTTAATGGACTTGCCTTAGCATCAGTGGTGGGTTTCAAAAATTTTTCAAACCTACTCTGTGGGTGTGGCCTCCTTTGTGGGAGTGGCTTGCCGGCCATGTGACCTGGTGGGAGTGACTTGCTGGCCATGTGTTTTCTTTCTCCCTCTCTCTCTCTCTCTCTCTCTCTCTCTCTCTTTCCTTCCTTTTGTCTCGCTGTCCCTTTTCCCTTTTTTTCTTTCATCTCTCTCTCACTTTTCTTTCTTTCTTTCTTTCTTCCTTTCTTTCTCTTTCTCTGTGTGAGTCTCTCTGTGTGTGTGTCAGCGGTGGGTTTCAAAACTTTTTGGAACCCCTTCTGTAGGTGTGGCCTGCTTTCTGGGTCCACTGGTGGAACCTCTTCTAACCGGTTCGGTAGATTTGACGAACCGGTTCTACCGAACTGGTGTGAACTGGTAGGAACCCACCTCTGCTTAGCATTCAATAAACCAGAAGGACAGGTCTTGAAATAGCGGAGAATATAAGGAGGCCAGAGTTGAGTAGTTGGGTTCTCCAGAGCCTGGTTTTCGTCTTGCGCTTCTGTGATAAGAAGGATTTTGAATAAGCCCTGATGGCAATTGGATGCCTGTTCCTTTAAAAGATGGCGATGACCAAATATGAAGAGAAGAGCTGCTAGGTTACTAAGTGTATGTAGATTATGGAGAAAGGATGATTCAGTCTATTGAGGATTAGTAGCTACGGCACATAGGAAGCTACATTTTAGCAGGTTAGGGTTTTGTTTGTTTCGGTCATTGCGTTAAACTATAATGCGATTCACTTTGCTTTGGCTTAACATGTTAGATGAATCAAGGGACTTGTGTTATGCACTGAATAAAACATAAAGAAGGAAATCTTGGCTTAGTGCAAAGTATGATCCCGATCTATTTATCCAGTGTTGTCCAAACCTATTGGTTGTACAACACCAGATTTTAGCCATAGAGAGGGATTGTTCCCTGCAAAGTAGCTGACCTAACACTTTGAACTGGCCATGCCAGGGATTGTCTCTGAGATATTTTTTCATGCCATTCATGAGCTTTGGCCTTTAGCTATAGTTTTCTCCCACAAAGCCCTAATAGAAACTAAGTCGGAGGTCAGGAGGGAGCGAGCCAGCAGCCAGAAGCAAGTGACAAACACTAAAACAGGCCAAAGGTCAGGCTACCAAATCAGCAGCTAATGAGCATGCAGGTCAAAGAGTAGTAGAGCCATCAGAGGGTTGGGTGGTGAAATCGGCACTCAGTCTGACCAACCTCAGCAAAAGCAAATGATTGCTCAGATCAAGGGTTGGTCAAAGACTTTGCAAACCGAGGATGATGGGGTTGAAGATCAAACATGTCTGGAAAACATCAGGTTAGAAAAGGCTTGGCCAACATGTCTGAATGTCTCAGGTCAGCCTCCTCTCATAAACATAATGGCCCTGTGTTTGGAAATTTATATTCCCATAGTAGAGAATATTTATACATATAGTATGGCTGTATGTATATGTTGCAATGTATTCCCAGTTGCAATGTATGGCTGTGAAAACTGGACCATAAAGAAAGGCTGAGTGCCAAATAATTGAGGCCTTTGAACTCTGGTGCCGGAGAAGACTCCTGCAAGTCCCTTGGACTGCAAAGTGATCAAACCGGTCAGTCCTAGAGGAGATCAACCCTGACTGCTTTTTAGAAGCCCAGATTCTGAAGATGAAACTCAAATACTTTGGCCACCTAATGAGAAGGAAGGACTCATTGGAGAAGAGCCTCATGCTGGGAACAATGGAGGGCAAAAGAAGAAGGGGACGACAGAGAATGAGGTGGCTGGATGGAGTCACCGAAGCAGTCAGCGTGAGCTTAAATGGACTCCAGAGGATGGTAGAGGTCAGGAAAGCCTGGAGGAACGTTGTCCATGGGGTCACAATGGGTCAGACATGACTTTGCAATGCACAACAACAAGAGAATATAGTCAGAGTTCCCCTGTGGAGTCTCAGTGCTCCCTGAGTTTGGTTGTTTTCTTGCAGATGTTTTGTTATATCTTGTTGGCTAAAGTTGGGTAATGAAATGTTTGTAGAGAAACAACCAAATTGAGAAAACACCAAGAATTCCACAAATGTGGTGGGTTCTGATCTATTTATTCCAGGCGAGAGAAAACCAAAAGGCCAAGGACTCCGGCTCACCTACAGCAGCCGTTACTACCTGCATGGAGATTTAACAAGAAGAATCAGAAAAGGTGACTACCATCACTGCAGAAAATGTCATGATTTGCCATGGTAGAGTTGATTTTATCTACACCATAAAGGGGGGAAAAACCACCATAAGATATAGGAAATGAAGCTCCATGGACAGCATGAATCATTATTGCTTAGTTGATATGTACATACACCCTCCCTCTGAATTTTGCAAAGCCTCAAATTGGGGGAGATTATGTTAAAGGTTGGTTATCACAACAGAAGGAGCTCCCCAAGCCATTGGCATGCCTCTGTGTGTGTGTGTGTATGTGTGTGTATAAACGCGCTTTTCCTCAACAGCAGCTTTTTAAAATCATTAACCATCACACTAATGTGTAGGATCTAATCTCTCCCTGTGCGAAAATGACAACAGCTTCAGCATTCGATCGCATAATTGTGTTTTGATCAGGCGTGCCAAGTTCCCAAAGCCCCCGCTTGATGCATTAAGAAGTGATATTGTTAAAGAGAAACAGGCCATGTGGAGGGAAGAGAAAACCCTTTCAGTTCCCGGGTCATTTTTAACTTTTTTGGAGGTGACAAGAGGAAGAGATCGGCAAATTCATCTGTGGGCTTCCCTGGTCACAAAGTGTGCAAGCCAAAGAGCTGCGGTGGGACCTTGGAGCTGTTCATGCTTGCTTCCAGTGCCAAAACTGGAGACCTCTCCAACCCCCTGTGTGGTTGCAGGAAAGAATCTGGCAAGCAAGAGGCAATTCTCATTCTGCCAATGTGTCTGCAATAAACAAATCAATAATTAAGAGAGGAGGCATTTTAGCCTGGAAACTGTAGCCAGATTTTTTTTTGGGGGGGGGGAATGAAAGAGTGGAATTTGGAAACCCTGAATTTATTTGGGGGAACTCTGGGATTCAAGGGCATTGTGAGGTCAGAAAGAAGCAATGGAACAGACAAAGGACTGACAAAGAAAAGTTATTTTAACTGTAGAATGCTTAGATGAAAATCTTATTGCATTCAATTGTACAGTTTATGTCTGTCTGTCTCTGTCTGTCTGTCTGTCTGTCTGTCTGTCTCTATCTATCTATCTATCTATCTCCATCCATCCACCCATCCACCCGTGCATCTATGCATTCATCTATCTATCTATCTATCTATCTATCTATCTATCTATCTATCTATCTATCTATCTATTTATCATCCATCTATCTATCTATCTATCTATCTATCTATCTATCTATCTATCTATCTATCTATCTATCTATCTATCTATCTGACTGCCAGCCTGCCTGCCTGCCTGCCTGCCTGCCTGCCTGCCTGCCTGCCTGCCTGCCTGCCTGCCTGCCTGCCTGCCTGCCTATCTATCTATCTATCTATCTATCTATCTATCTATCTATCTATCTATCTATCTATCTATCTATCTAATCTTCACTCTACCAAATGTATACAGCCACCCATCTCCCAGACAACCAATCTGGGTGGTGTGCAACAACCCAGACATATCCTCTAATCCATATTTAGTTTATTTGATGCCTTCCTTCCATTAATGCCCAGAGAAATAGCTTTTGATTAGGTTGGTTGGGTATCATGGGAAGAGAAGTCTAGAAATCATCCAACTGGAGAAACCTGGAAGAAAGCTCTGCAAAGCTTCAGAAGGAGTAGCTTTGCTGATACGTTTCAGTGAACCATCCTTTCTTCAATGAAATGGCATTGACACCCATCCCTCCATCTGATTCTAAAAGTGGGGAAAAGTGGAGTCTCTATTATTTCATTTGGTATCTCTCCAAGACTTTGGGTTGCAGTTCTTAGTGCCAGAGGTCTCACCTCCATGTCTCCAGAAAGAAAATGGTGACTGGGTTCAATTCTTTTAGCATATAATTAGGAACTGCTGCCTAAATCGTAACAAGAGTGTTTAAAATTGGAAGGTGACTACCCCCTGAGCCAGAAGATCCAGGCATCTTAGATTTTTATATTATACTAGCCGATAACCCAGTGTTGCCCGGGTATTTATTTATAGGGGGGAAATGTAATTTCTAATGTTGGATTTTCACCCTTACCAGAGGGAGCCCCCTTGTGGCATACTGTGAAGCCGTTACCATGGCAACTCCACTGTGCTGTACGGTAGAAGTAATTTTATGGCAGTACAGTAGAAGCCATTTAAGGCACAACAGGCTGTATCTTAACAGAACACACACCTTAAGGGTTGTTAGGGATGTATTACTCTCACAGTATTTGTTTCCAGAGAGTAAGGCATCTGCGTACCAAGTTTGGTTGAAATTGCTCAAGGCATTCAGAGTTATGCTGGAACATACACCCACACCCACAGTCTCATATATATATATGCATATATATTATATAATATATGCATTGCTTAAAGTCCATTCCAAGTAGCTTATGCATAAATTAAAAGTCATTAAAATCCACAGTAACAATTACAACCAGCTAGCAATGAAAGTGACTTCAGTTCATCCACAGTAATATCCCTTGGTGCCCAACTTCAGCAGGAAAAAAAAAAAGCTAGAGTCTTAAAGAACTAATTTTGCAGCAAAGGCAATGAACAAGTACATTTTGATATCAATTTAATTAGAAACCCAAGAGTTTGCAAAATGTTGAATGTGTTGAAATGGGTTAAGGAATTCCAGCGGATCTTTAAAACTTCTGCTTATGTAGGGCAAGGAGACTGAATTGGAGGATGTCAGCTGCATAGTGTATGATTTGTGTGCTGCAGAGTCAATGTTCTGTTTTCACCAGCTTTTGGAAAAGTAAGATTTGCAAAGGCCACTGTCTGAAAGGCGGGAGAGTTACTCAGCTGAACAATGAAACAAACTTTTCCCCCTAACCAGGGGTGACCTTCAGAACTCTTTGGTTTACAACATCCAACTTTTCCCACCCATAAAAATCAACATGAAAAGAAGGGATGGAGTTCAGTGTTAGAGCAACGGCCTTGGCACACCATGTCCCAGGTTTAATTCTTGGCCACTCTGGATAGAATGGGGGGAAAAAACATTTCAGCCTGAAACCTGGTTAGCAAACCAGTATTTTCCAAACTTGATCATTTCCAGGTGGGTTGGACTCAACCACCAGAATTTCTCAACCGGTTGTTGAGGATTTTGGGAGATGACATTCAATGAACTAAGAGTGGTAAAAAATTGAGAATAACTGATATAAACTGTAACAATATGAATGGTTCTAATTTGGTTATATGCTCTTCCTATGCTCCTTGAGATACTGCAGTCTCTCTCTGTCTCTCTGCGTGTATGTCTTTCTCTCTCCGTCTCTCTCTGTGTCTTTCTCTGTCTCTCTGTCTTTCTCTTTTTCTCACTCTGCCTCTCTCTCTCTCCCTCTCTGTGTGTCTCTCAATGTGTCTCTCTGTGTGTCTCTGTATCTCTGTCTCTCTGTGTCTCTCTGTATCTCTGTCTCTCTGTGTCTCTTTCTCTCTGTGTCTCTCTCTTTCTCTCTCTGACTCTCTCTCTCTGTATGTGTGTGTATATATACACACATACACACATACACATGCATACACACACACAAACATGGGGAGATACACATGCACAAGAGAGAGAATATATTAACTGAGTCAAGAGTTTTCATTCTAGGATTTTCTGTATAGAGATATTATACGAACTACAATGCTTGTCTTTTGTTCCCTGGAGGACAAACAGAAAAAAGGCAGAAAGGAAAAAGTGAGAATGATTCTTTCCCAGCATCCTTTGGAATATTTGTATGTATGTATAATCTTTATTGTCAATGTACTTAAATACAACAAAATTGGCAGAAAGATTAAAAATGGCCCCAAATAATATTGTGATTGTGTGGTGCTGGCATATAAAATTGACCCTGAGAGGAGATAGCAAACTTCTTGTGGCATGGGAAGAGGATTATTGGGAGCCAATAGTTAGCCTTGAAAAGTAGGAGGCATTTAGTGCCTACCGAATCTTTCCATTGATAGCCCTGGTGGATGATAAAATGTGATTTCAATTAATCCTTGGGTTCCTCATTTAGCCTCAGCACGGATACTGATTGTTGGTGATCAACAATGCAGATGTAGGATATTCTATTTATTCTTCAAAAAAGAAGCTTTCTTAGAAGCAAGCTTAATAACTTTGGAACCTCCTTCCATTTAGCTTCTGTCTTGTCCTTACAGCACAGCTGTATAATCCTTTGATATATATTAACTTGTGAGTTCATGGGTGTAAAAGGGGCGTGGTGGCTCAGTGGCTAAGATGCTGAGCTTATCAATCAGAAAGGTCAGCAGTTTGACGGTTCAAATCCCTAGCGCCACGTAATGGAGTGAGCATGTGCCAACCTAGCAGTTCGAAAGCACATAAAAATGTAAGTAGAAAAAATAGGGACCACCTTTGGTGGGAAGGTAACAGCATTCCATGTGCCTTCACCATTTAGTCATGCCAGCCACATGACCATGGAGATGTCTTCCAACAGCACTGGCTTTTTGGCTTTGAAATGGAGATGAGCATCGCCCCCTAGAGTCAGGAATGACTAGCACATATGTGCAAAGGCAACATTTACTTTTACCTAACTTGTGAGGTCATGGGTGTAAAAACAGTATACAAATAAACTGGGGGGAAAAACAAGTAATACAAGGTGCAATCACCATTTCTTCTCTGGTGACTCCTATAAATATTGATTTATTTTTTCTAATCTTAATTATTGGGCTTTTATTAGGCGTGACTGTGAAATTTTAAAAAATGCAATTTAATCATTTAAGGGTCTAGATGAATATGACTAACTTGGTAGAACATTAAATATGTAGAATTCTAGTGCATATACCAAGAATTGTGGCCAGATCAATAAAAAATCCATGCAAATCATTATCTTTAATTACACACATTTCTATTCTTACCCTCAATTTCTTTTAATACAAGTTACTAATTGTTAATAGAATGTTTGTTGAAAGAAGCTAACCTTAGGATTAAAAATAATAATAACTGGCTCCATTACAACCTCAGCTGATAATTATATTTATATTTCTTTCTTTCTTTTTGACTTAATTGAGGTCTTTATGGTCAGCCATTCACTTTATTTGCCATAATTCTTTCTAATTATAGTTTAATTGTACAAAATAATTTTGATACTTTATTTTAATTGTAATCGTCATTTTTATAACATCTTAGTTAAGAAAGCATTAAAAGCTTCTAACTACTCTGATTTGTGGCTAGAAGCACTTTGAGTAGACACTAACAACAGTGGGATGGGGATAGGCATATGTTTTTAAACTGAAGCACGAGAAATGATTAAAATAGAACTGTTCTCTTATGAGTGACTTATAGCCAACCTCATGAATACAACAAAAACTTATTTGTCCATGAAAACTGACATAAAACTTAATTAGTTGTGTAATAATAATAGTAATAATACATCATGTGTCACAGAAAATTGCATGTACCTCCTAGTTGGCAAAGCATGGATAATGGTATATTGATGTATAAGATCAAAATAACAGAATTACAGAGTGGGATCTTGTAGATCTTCTAGTCCAACTCCCTTGCTCAAGGAGGAGACCCTACACCATTTCAGACAAATGTCAGTCCAATCTCTTCTTGAAAATCTCCAGTGATGGAGCACCCACAACTTCTGGAGGCAAGCTGTTCCACTGATTAATTGTCCTCACTGTCAGGAATTTGCTGCTTAGTTCTAGGTTGAATCTAGGTTGACCTAAGCTATGATGGGCATTGGAGGTCAATATCTAAGGGGACAATCTGGTGAGGACTATGGCATTGGCAACATTGCAACTTAAGATAGTAAAAGAAATCAACGGAAAAGCACTTGATTTAGTAAATGAAATGACACAAAGAACAACAGGAATTGGGTTTCTGTGAAACTAAAAGAAAGAAGAAGGATGAAACAGATCTGAGTGAAGGTAGTTTGATCTTGTGGAGCTTATGAATACTTACAGGAAAATGAAGGTTTATTATGATTCTACATCAGCAAGTATGAACAGGCATTATTTAGATTGCTCTGGGTGTGTATAAAAGCAAGAATCCGTAGGCTGATAACATTGTTGTCTCCATGGAATTGAATCTGAGGAAAAAGTATGTAATGTTTGAATGAATAGGCTCTGGAGAGAAAAAATACTCCATGAAGTAATATGAATGGGTGGGTGGGACAAGAGAAGAAGAGTGCAGAAAAAGTGATTAGGCCTTTTGGAGAGCCAAGAATTAATGAGAATGGTAACTGGTAAATATCGTCTTTTGATTGTTTGTTTCAAATACATGGTCTAATGATAAGTTCATTCAAATATACAGAGGAATGCATCAAAAACCATTTGTTAGCTCATTGTTTATGATGAAAGTACATGTTGTTTGAGTTTGGCAGCTCTATAAATCCAGGAAACAAAAAAATGAGTGAAATAAAAACAAAGAGAATTAGTGAAAGACATTAGGATGTTAAGAGGCTCTGGATGTGGAATGGAAACATTATTTTGGTAGAGTCAGGACTGGATTGCGGAGGGGAAAGCAAATACAAGAAAATGAAAATAAATAAAATAAAAATAGAATGATTCTAGGAAGACAACATGCAAGTTCTGTATGAAAAGCAAAGAAGACAGATTACTCTCACCAACAAATGATGAAGTAATGAGTCTGTGGATGAGGAAAAAAATCCAAGAAAAATTGAAAAATAGTAATAATAATAATAATGAGGAGGAGGAGGAGGAGGAAGAAGAAGAAGAAGAAGAAGAAGAAGAAGAAGAAAGAAAGATGATAGATAGATAGATAGATAGATAGATAGATAGATAGATAGATAGATAGATAGATAGATTCCTGCAATAACACCAGCGGAAATGCAAAAAGCTGCGCTACTTGGAACATCATATATTTTAAGAAGGTACTTGGTTGATACCTAGGACACTGGCAGCAACCCATATCAACCATTAGCACCAGTCAATGGTATTTGTGATGCACTTTTGAATGTTCAGTTGACTGAGTTTCATGTTTAATGAATAAAGTATATAATGATGATGGTGATGGTAAAAGATCCTGTAAAATGTCCATAAGGAGAAAGTTGCAGAGAATAAAAGCAAGGAACAGTTAAGATTAAAAGAGATAGAGAAGATTAAAAGCAATATCTATGGATGTAAAACAATGTTTTGGAAGTAGACAAAGAAAGAGAAATAAGGATCTTGCAGCACTGAACCCTCCCCTCCCCCCCCCACACACAAAGGGTTCAATACAAGGAGTTCAAAAGCTTTCCCTCTACTAATTTTTTGTCAACAATTTTGAGGAATAGTTCAGGCTGAGAGATAATGACCAACCATGGATAAACATACATTGAACTGGGCTATTAGAATATTACATTTGTCTCTGCCTTCATATCTCCAGGTTATGCACTCCGTACCATTTCAATTACAGGTTACAATTACAGAATCAGGACGCTGCTCATTTAATTAGAGACATTCCCTTCGCTTGCAAGAGACTCAAGGCAAAAGCCTTGTCCAAGCTTTGTGTTATTAAACACGGCTGATTATTCTGTCATGCAAGGGAGGAAAATACATTCATGCAGATTTTGCTTACAGCATCCTCAAGCAACACAGATAAGTTTCGGCTTGAAGGGTATCCTGCTGTTTGGATTGCTTCTCAGAAGGATTCTGTTTGAACTCTATTTTGTCGTCTCTATAGAACTGAGCCTATGTGTAATTATTTGGAAATAAATCCAAATGATTTCAGTAAGGTTCACTTCTCTTTGAACATTTATTGTATCTGACGGCATAGATCTACTGGCTGTTTAGGGATTGCTCCAACATGGCTTCGTGGAGCTATGTTTTACAGAGCAAGCCAAAGTGGGCTGGGTTCATATATAAGGACGAACTATAGTTTACTATTGTGGCCCGGCAGGAGCCGTTGGAGCTGCCACCAGACTCCGACAGCGAGGGGCCCTATGAGTCGGCCCTGGAGGATGTGGAGGACCCTGGACAGGGTTCCGACTCTGAGCAGGGTGCAGAGAGACTGGTTGGCCACCAGGTGGCGCCTGAGCCTTGGATCAGTGGGGAGGAGACAAGAGAGAGTGATCCAGAATCCACCTGTGAGTTGTTCCGGGATGCACGCCGTCGAAGGGCTACTTAGTGTCAAGAACAACTATGTAATTACAGGAGGTAATTATGCTCAGCTGATGGTCATTAAGCTCCTCTCCCAGACTATAAAAGAGACTGCTTGTGCCATGACCTTCTTTCAGAAGTCAACGTTTGGGACTAAAGAGAAACAAACTTGGCAGGCTGGATTGCTGCCAGAGTTTGTTTGCATTGCTGCCAAGGTTTGTAGGACTTGCTGCAAGAATCCTTATCTATTTGTTTATTTGGCTTTCAGCCTCCGAGAGTCTGGACTTGCTATTAAAAAAAATTATCATTTACGTTTGTCTCGGCTTTCGTTACTGGACGGAGGAGGGGGGTCAGAAGAGTTTACATACTATTTATGTATTTAATATATATGCCTGCCCAACAAAAGAATGGAATGGAACGGAACGGAACGGAACGGAACGGAACAGAACAGAACAGAACAGAATAGAATAGAATTCTATTGGCCAAGTGTGATTGGACACACATGGAATTTTTCTTTGGTGCATATGCTGTCAGTGTACATAAAGAAAAATAAAATAGAATCATTCATCAAGAATCATAAGAAGCAACACTTAGTGATAGTCATAGGTTACTAATAAGCATTCCAATCACACTAGGAAACAAATAAAACAATATGAATTGTAAAGATACAAGCAACATGGTTATAGTCATAAGTGGGAAGAGATAGGTACTAGGAAGGAAGATGTACAAATGAACTATAAGTGGCAAACCTCAAGAAAAAAAGCAACAGAAAAAAATATGAAAGCAAGAATCTAAAAAAAAACAACACCCCATATCTCATCCAACACATATCTACCAAGGTGGCGCAGTGGTTAAATGCAGCACTGCAGGCTACTGCTAGATCAGCAGGTCAGCGGTTCAAATCTCACCGGCTCAGGGTTGACTCAGCCTTCCATCCTTCCGAGGTGGGTAAAATGAGGACCCAGATTGTTGGGGGCAATATGCTGACTCTCTGTAAACCGCTTAGAGAGGCCTGAAAGGCCTATGAAGCGGTATATAAGTTTACTGCTATTGCTATTGCTATCAAACAATCTCTGTAACGGGAGGCTCAGCTACCACCCAGGCCAATGTATAAGGTTAGGTTAGGTTTATTGGTTTTGTATGCCGCCCACTCCTGAAGGACTCTGGGCGGCTCACAATAAACAGGGGAGGGAATAAATAAGACAATACAAACAATTTTAAAATCCCCAACAGTCACAATTAAGATGGGGCTGGGTGCTTTAACAGCCCCCAGCCTGCCAGAACAACCAGGACTTAGTAGCTTTACGGAAGGCCGGGATATTATAAGATATAATATCAGATCTTTAACATCTAATGAAAGGCTGGCAGAGTTCATCTGGATGTCTACTGGCTCAGAGAAAAATGGCAGAGCTGTAGACAAAATAGCAGAATAACAGAGTTGGAAGAGACCTTGGAGGTCTTCTTGTTCAGCCTCCTGCTCAAGCAAGAGACCCCATACCATTTCAGACAAATGGTTGTCCCATCTCTTCTTAAAAACTCCCAGTGTTGTAACACCCATAACGTCTGGAGGAAAGCTGTTCCCCTGATTAATTGTTCACTGTCAGGAAATTTCTCCTTAGTTTTAGGTTGGTTTTCTCTTTGCACATCACATTGCAAGACCACAAAGAATACCTTAAGAAGTTGGAAGGGAAGATGGGAAGCAGCCTCAACGCTTGAAAATGGGCCCTTTATGACTGGCCACCCCCACTTTATCAGCCCATCCCTGCAAGAGAGATGAGTAACTTCTGGACATGGTAAGTAAATAAAAAATAGAAAAATGCCGAAATTCTGACATCTCCCAGATGTTAGCCATTTTGTGACAACCCCTACAATAGAAACTCAGAACTCCAAGCAAGCCAGCTGGACAAGAAAATTTGTCTAAAGCTTGGAATGTGCCCCCCTCCCCAAATAGGCACATGTCAATCAAATATTCCCTCCTCCATCATTCCTCATAGGACAGGCCTGAAATGTAATACTCTTAGTCCATGCTGCATAAATTGATGGTGGTATTATTTATTCTCCAAATTATTTTTATTCTCCAAAGAATAATATTCTCCAAATATAAATTATTCTCCAAAGCACCAGAGAAACAATGGTTGGAAACTAATTAAATAGCGAAGCAACCTGGAATTAAGGAGAAACTTCCTAACAGTAAGGATAATTAACCAGGGGAACAGCTTGCCACCAGAAGTTGTAGGGGCTTCGTCACTGGAGATTGTTTAACAAGAGTCTAGACAATCATTTATCTGAAATGGTACAGGTTCTCCTGCTTGAGCAGGGGGCTGGACTAGAAGACCTCCAAGATCACTTCCTCTTCTCTTCTCTTCTAGTTTTTTGGAATAATTTCTGATTTCCTCAAACAATTCCTTCTATGCAGTTGATAGAATGCAGTATCGCAGGCTAATTCTGCCCACTGCCATCAATTCAATCCTGACCAACTCCAGATTAACTCAGCCTTCCATCCTTCCGAGGTGGGTAAAATGAGGACCCAGATTGTTGGAGGCAAGAGGCTGGCTCTGTAAACCGCTTACAGAGGGCTGTAAAGTACTGTGAAGCGGTATAGAAGTCTAATTGCTATTGCTATTGCTATGTGGATGTAAGAGATGGCTGAAGACGAAGCTTCTTTTCATCTTATTCATTATCAAAAACTATCATCCTCCTGCCAGTAAACAAAGACTTAAAGTAGTGAGGGAAAATTTGTTGAGGAACAAAGGCATAGTTTTATGCAAAGGAACATGCTGGCTGTCGCAATTTGTTTCATCTCGGAGAACAATCGGGGTTTTTGTCAAATTGCTGATTATTTTTTCTTTTTCCCTAGATTCATCATATCGATAGCCCAGATGCCAATTTGTTGGCTTCACTCATAGGGTATATTTTTGTATGCTTCAGAGAGTTGAGAAATAAGTTTTGCAACATATAGAAAATTCAATAAACCCTTTTCTGATATTCAGAAGAATCCTGTGGAATAGACCCTGCATTTTTTTTAAATGTAGTTTTGGTCTACATGAAACTGTTAAAAGGTCATTCCCATATGGCTTTAAATATCAAATCTCTCAATCTCTCAATCTCTCTCTCTCTCTCTCTCTCTCTCTCTCTCTCTCTCTCTCTCTCTCCCTCTCCCCCTCCCCCTCCCCCTCCCCCTCCCCCTCCCCCTCTCCCTCTCCCTCTCTGTGTGTGTCAGAGGTAGGTTTCTGCCGGTTCGCTCCAGATTGGGCGAACCAGTAGTAGTGGTGGCAGGAGGCTCCGCCCACCCGCCCAGACGCTTCTGCACATGTGCAGCAGCATCGCACGTATGCATGCACGAGCGAACCAGTAGTAAAATAAATTGAAACCCACCATTGGTGTGTGTGTGTGTAAAACATTTTACAATTTAAGTACTTTGCAGGTTTGATTTGCAGTTAAAATAAGCATTTTTAATTGCCGCATGTTTCTTTTTGTGCTAAGAATTGTACCTTGAAATGCATAATCCTCACCTTCATCCAAAGGCATGAATAAAATCAAAGACTTCCAGAATTACCTTCACAGGTATCCTTAGCAAGGCAGAGTTATGAAGAGGAACGTGGAAGGCTGATGAATTCCATTCAGCACTCAGCATCAGCCGGCCTAACCAGAAAGGATCCCTGCTAGAATGTGAAATGAGTCTGGTGGGGAGAGAAGGAGGAGACACAAAATCACCCCTGCACTGGGACGAACATATCAGGGAAACCAAGTGAGAAATCAATAACCTATTTGCTTAAAGAACGAAACCTATTCGTCCAGCATACATAACTACACCCTTCTCCAAAAGCAGAGGTGAGCTTCCTCTAAGTAAGTGAAATCTGGTTCAGAAGATAACGGGACAGGTAATCCTTAATTTACAACCAGGGCAGGGGTGGGTTCCGGCTTCTTCTACTGCCAGTTCGCTCAGGGATGCCCTTCGGGCATTGTGCACTAGGTACAAAATGCATCTGCACATGCGCAGAAGCAAAAAAACAAGGTGTCAGCGTCTATGGTGCCGCTGATAGAACCGGTTCAGGGGTGTGGCCAGCCAAGTTACTACCTACTCATCCGAACCAGTCTGAACCGGTAGGAGCCCACCTCTGAACCATGGGTGGGCTGCTGGAGGTTCACACGGGTTCGGGCGATCCTTTAGCTAGGATTCTGCTCAGTTTGGCAAAACCTCAAATTCCGGCCCTGGTTGGCCACACCCCTGATGCCACTTGCCCCCCCCCCCACCCCTCCCAAGAGTCTACACATTGCCCATTCATCATGGCAGGTAAGTGCAGGGCTCGCAAGGAGGCGGAAAATGGGGCACATAAAATCCCATTGTCGCACAGCTGATCATCGGAACTACCCATTCGCCCAAACTGATAGCACTTGTTACTACCAGTTCAGGCGAATCATCCCAAACTGGTAGCATTTCACCCCTGGTCATAATACCAGGCATCCCTACTGTTCGACCCAAGCTTTCCAGAGCATCACAAGAATCAGAAGGACCATTGGAGTGTCATAGCTGGACTTCTGCAGCCATCACGACCTTGAGGTTGACCCAACATCTGTAATTTAACTATCTCAGAGGACTGAGATATACTAGCTATACTTGCATCTCTTGGTGGGCTAGATCATTTAAAAAAAATCTTTTGTCCTACAGTAGTTGATCAACCACAGGATGATTTCTTCTAAATCCTACCTAGTCTATGAGATAAAATGATAGAAGATATCCACAATTTTGTCCCATGGTATTGCCTTTTGATTATTTTCAGTTGATGGATAAGTTGCTCAGCCTATGCAAATATCCTTCTTGTAAACTAGATTAGATTAGATTAGATTAGATTAGATTAGATTAGATTAGATTAGATTAGATTAGATTAGATTAGATTAGAGTAACAGAGTTGAAAGGGATGTTGTAGGCCATCCAGTCCAACCCCACCCAAGCAGGAGACCCTATACCATTTCCCAATTCTAAAAGATTGCTGAACAAAATGAAGAAACAATATTTCAGTTCCAATTTTACAAGATTTCCAAACTGGACATTTCTATCAATTTAACTACTTTGGGGAGCTCCGGCAGAGAAGGGGTTTGACTTGATGTAAAGTATGTCATAAGTGATCACTACAATGTGCCTCCTAAATGTAACAGGGTTAGTTCATCATATGCTGAAATATATACATTATGAGAGAGGGGGGATAGGGATGGAGAGAAAAGAGAGGAGAGAGAGAGGAGGGAGGAGAGAGAGAGGGGGAGGGAGATTTTCCATATCCCAAGATCATGAAATCTTGAGTTAAATATAAGCAACCTTCCAAAGGAAGCCAGCTCTCTTAAGGGACACAAAATACTTTCCATTCTATAATCCCATTATTTGTTTTTCTATTTATCCCCGTTTGTTTTGTATTTCAGTTGATGTTGTTTGAGTTCACGTTATTTCAAATGTACATTTATTTCCACTGGCTTTCCATTGGTTCTTATTTGTGACAGCTTGGTTAAAGTTGGGCTTTTCCTCTAACATTTTTTTTGTTTCTTTGCTCCTCTTGGCGACGGCTTTATTAAATTCTTCTACTTAGTTTGCTGTCTTTCCAGATGTCACGCTGTTTCGAAGTGTTTAAGGGAATTCTGGCTGCGAACATTGGAGGTGGTGGTGGCAAAAATAAGTCCCTGTTGCGAACTATTTCACTTTTACTGTTGCAGATTGTTTCTTAATGAGAAAATACATATTTTGTATGTGTTTGCTATAATCCTTGTATGCCGTTTGGCACAACCTGTGCGGTTTGGAGCTTTACCTAACACAGTTATGCTTCACATTGATGTCCATGTTTACTCCTACACTTCCCTCTGATATTTCCCTTGTTGTTCCATAGATACCCTGCTGGTATCGGATTTGGGGAGCTTACATTGCAAAATTTGGAAACAGGGGATTTATGGCCTGTGCGTTGGCCCGAGAGTATAAAACCAAAATAAATTATATTGAAAAGAACCTGAAAGATTTTTTTCTGCACCTCAGAATTCAGGGGGATTTTTTTTTTTTAAATGAAACTGGTGCCCCTGGAGAAAGGAATTCCTCCCACCCAATTCCCCAGTGAGTGACAAATGGGTATGAATGAGCTCATTAGAATGGACCCATCTGCACCCATTTGTAACTCATCACATTTGTACGTAATGAATGGAAGCCGAAGCAAATGGGCCCCAATCTGTTCGGTTTTTTTCCCCCAGTCATTGTGAAACGAATGCAGAGCCCTATGCTTTCACGTTGCGGAGTCTCAGGAAAATTCAGTTTCATTTAGCACTCAGGGAGTCCTACATAAGCCCATTTGAGCAATACCCTTCATCAAAACCAATCAGAGCAGCATAAAAGGGTTGGACAGGTTTTCAGTTTCCCCAAAATGATCTTTTAAAAAAAATGGCAGTGAGGGAGGAGGAAAAACTGTCCAAAAGGGAAGCAGAATTGTCAGCTACGAGGTCTGCAAAAACAGTTTTGTGGAGATGTGTTCATATGGAGGAGATCTTGTTGATACCTGCTTATATCTAGCGTTCACAAAGAAGGGCAGTTGCCACCACACACCAGTGGTGGGTTCCTACCAGTTCGGCCCAGTTCGGCCAAATCAGTAGTGGTTTGGTGGCCTGGGTCACTGGAACCAGCAGCAACCCAGGCCTGCCATGCTCCCGAACCAGTTCTCCGCGAAGTGAATGCATGTGTGCAAAGCACACATGAGTAAACTGGCAATAGTGCCTGCCAGAACCCACCTGCCACACACACACACACACACACACACACACACACACACACACACACACACACAAAACATACACTGTCACACTCCTAAACACAAAGATGGTTAGTCCCACTTCTGCAATGGGCTCAGCAGACAGATTAATAAATTAACAGAGTTGGAAGGGACCTTATAGGTCATCTAGTCCAACCCCCTGCCCAAGCAGGAGACCCTACACCATTTTTGACAGATGGCAGTCCAATCTCTTCTTGAAAGCCTCCAGGGATGAAGCTCCCACAACTTCTGAAGGCAACTTCTGTTCCATGGGTTGATTGCCCTCACTATCAGAAAATTTCTCACTGTCAGAAAACCTTCCAGAACCATTTTTAACCAGATGAGAAAGGGAAAACTGCATCACTTAGACATTTCTACTGTTTTCTTAAAACGGTAAATGCACCAGGGATCCATCATTTATTGCATGTAATTTTGCACATAATTGTCCAATTTAGGTTATTTGTTAGCTTCATATCCCATGTTTCCTTCAGGAACTAATAACTCTTATCCTCAGCAAAAAGAAAGAGAGAGAAAACACCTTGCAAAAAGAGATTGAGTTGAGACGTGGTAATTAATTCAAAATTATTCACAGAGATTTTTGGGTGGAAACCTGAAGCATTGAAACTGGGCAATGCAATCCTACCAACACCATACCACTTCCCGCACTGCCCTACATTCTTTGTAACTTACACTTCATAATATACTTTATGGAGAGGATTTCAGAGAAAGAGAAGATTACAGATTATAGATTATAGAGTTGGATGGGACTTGTAGGTCATCAAGTCCACCCCCTAACCCAAGCAGAAGACCCTACACCATTTCTGACAGATGGCAGTCCAATCTCTTCTTGAAAGCTTTCAACGATAAAGCTCCCACAACCTCTGAAGGCAACTTCTGTTCCATTGGTTGATTGCTCTCACTGTCAGAAAATTCTCCTTATTTCCAGGTTGAATCTCTCCTTGTTAGGTTTCTATCCATTGTTCCTTGTCAGGTGCTTTGGAAAATAGATTGACCCCACTCTTCTCTTGTGGCAGCCCCTCAAATATTGGAACACTGCTGTCATATCTCCTCTGGTCCATCTCTTCACTAGACTAGCCATGCCCAGTTCCTGCAACCGTTCTTCATATGTTTTAGTCTCCAGTTCCCTAATCATCTTTGTTGCTCTTCTCTGCACTTTTTCTAGAGTCTCAACATCTTTTTTTAGTGTGGTGACCAAAACTAGATGCAGTACTCTAGGTGTGGTCTTACTAAGGCTGTATAGAGTGGTGTTAGTACCTCATTAAGAACAGAGAAAACTCACAGAAGAGGCAGTCATTACTATTCTCCAAAGCATCTGAAGGCAGGGCAAGACATAACTAATGCAAACTTATCAATGAGAGATCCAACCTAGAATTAAAGAGAATTTTTCTGAGAATGAGAACAATCAATCAGTGGAATGGCTTGCCTCCAGAAATTATGGATGCTCCATCACTGGAGGTTTTCAAGAAGAAATTGGACAACTGTTTGTCCAAAATGGTATAGGGTCTCCTATCTGAGCAGTATAGAGACCTGGTGGTTTAGTGGCTAAGACACTGAGCTTGTCGATCAGAAAGGTTGGCAGTTCAGCGGTTCGAATCCCTAGCGCCGTGTAACGGAGTGAGCTCCCATTACTTGTCCTAGCTTCTGCCAACCTATCAGTTCAAAAGCATGTAAAAAATGCAAGTAGAAAAATAGGGACCACCTTTGGTGGGAAGGTAACAGCATTCGGTGCACCTTTGGCATTGAGTCATGCCGGCCTAATGACCACAGAGACGTCTTCGGACAGCGCTGACTCTTGGGCTTTGAAATGGAGATGAGCACTGCCCCCTAGAGTTGGGAATGACTAGCACATATGTGTGAGGGGAACCTTTATCTTTACCTTACCTGAGCAGTGGATTAGATTAAAAGACTTCCAAGGTCCCTTCCAATTCTGTTATTCTGCTATACTGTATTTCAAGCAAAGTCGGAATACTTTGATATATTAGATACAACCAGGACCTGCAGCAAAATGAGGCAACATAGAGGATTTCCATTTCTAAAAAAAATCTGATGCACACAGACCATTTTTAATCCCCTTCTCTCAAGTCCAAATTTTGTGCTGCTGAATGCCCACAACCCTTGCTGTGTTTTGGAGTGACTTATTTCCCTTCTGTCCACAACACTTGTGGTACCCGTGCAAACCTGATGAGATCTCTCCATCTTAGTATTATTTTCAAATAGCTAAAACAGAAATAGAGACCTCAATTTTGAATGGAGTTTTAGGATGATGGTGTATGGCGGGTGTGGGGTGTTAATGATTCTGATCTTAACTGTGCCACCAAAACAGAGATGCATATAATGGGATGTAAAATGTAAATACTACACTTACGCTTATGAGCCAAGGTGGCACAGTGGTTAAATGCAGCACTGCAGGCTACTTCAGCTGACTGCAGTTCTGCAGTTCGGCTGTTCAAATCTCACCGGCTCAGGGTTGACTCAGCCTTCCATCCTTCTGAGGTGGGTAAAATGAGGACCCGGATTGTTGTTGGGGGCAATATGCTGACTCTGTAAACCGCTTAGAGAGGGCTGAAAGCCCTATGAAGCGGTATATAAGTCTAACTATTGCTATTGCTATTGCTATTGCTATTGCTTGTATCTTTATTTTTGTTTGTTTTTTCTTAGTGTGGTTATGATAGCAGTTTAAATGGAGAATTTTAAATCAATATATCGACACAAAAGAAAGGAAAACTAACTGCAATTTTAGTGCCCCTTCTTCAATGGAAATTGAAGCGCCCTCCCTTGAGACAGTTTTAAAGGTTTTGGTGTGTGTGTGTGTGCGTGTGTTTTAATGCCTAGAGAATCCAATTATTTGAGCAGGAGGTTTCGAGTGGATAATTTAGGTTGGTAGAATGGCAGGGAGGGGAACGTCCCTTCCCCAGGGCACCGCTGCTCTAATTAAAGCCAAAGTGTTTGCAACAGCTTTGAAATTTTGAAAAGTCGAACAGTCTAACTGTGAAAGTCCTGTCACATCTCTTTTGGACCTGCTGAATTTAATTCCGCAAACCTCGCAAAGCATCCGAGCAAGCTTAAAATGAAAGTGCTGCCACCTGCTGCCATAAATGGCAAAGGACATATTTTCAAGCCATTTCGAGCTTGTCTTTTCAACCCAGATATGTGACACATTCTTGTTCCTGCACATGCCTTGCGTACCTCTTTTGTGGCTTTCTTTATATCAGGGGAATTGCACCAAGTTCATGAGTAATAATCTATATATAGATAACAATGGCTGTGTGTGTGTGTATGTTCCAGCATAACTCTGGATCGCCTCGAGCAATTTCAACCAAACTTGGTACACAGATGTCTTACTCTCTGAAAACAAGTACTGTGGGGGTAAGACACCCCTAACACCTCTCAGGGGTGTATGTGTGTTCTGTTAAGAGCCTATTGTGCCTTAAAATGGCTTCTACCGTACTGCCTTAAGTGGTTTCTACTGTACAGCACTGTGGAGTTTCCATGGTAACGGTTTTACAGTACTCCACAAGGGGGCTCGCTCTGGCAAGAGGGAAAATCCAACATTAGAAATTGTGGCAACATTCATGGAAAGAAGGTTGGGATAAAGAAATACCAGGGCAGTGCCGGGTTATCAGGTAGTGGTAACATATAAAGAGATGGGGGTGTGATCCTTGGCTTTCAGAAGACATGGGCAGAACTGCTAGAGGTTCAACCAGGGAACTTTTCCCCCTCTCTCTGACATTTTCTGGGAGAAAGTGGTTGCAGAGGTTAGGAAGGACAAGAAGAGGAATCGCCAACTCAAAATAGAAAACATTCAAAGAAAGCAGGAGAAGGTGAAAGAAGTTGATGATGAACTATTATTCCAGCCTCTGGTTTTACAGTGATGGTATTCTCAGGACAGTTGACATCTCAAATGACATTTCACAGTGTGGGAGGAAACATTGGGTTTTTTTATTCATCTCATTGTTATGGACACTGATCTCACAAAAAGTGACTCTGGCTGTATGGTTCTGAGTGGGTTCTTGGGGATTTCACTCAAATCTGGAAGGCAGAGCCACCAAGCACCTGATTCAGTTTTGGAGCACAGAGGGTGAATCAGAGTCATAGAAGAGATTGTTCTTAAGTAGCCTCTCCCTATTCACCAATTCCTATGATGGCTATTCTTGGAGAAAGTAACTGAAATCTTTGTCACTTCCTCGTTAGATGAAATACACTGCTTGGATTTGCTTTTGAAATTGTTAGTCGTCTCAAGTGAATGTACTGTTAGCAATAACAATTAGACTTATATACCACTTTACAGTGCTTTTACAGCCCTCTCTAAGCGGTTTACAGAGTCAGCCTCTCGCCTCCCAGAATCTAGGTCCTCATTTTACCAACCTCAGAAGGGTGGAAGGCTGAGTCAACCTTGAGCCGGTCAGGATCGAACTTCTGACAATAGGCAGAGTCAGCCTGCAATACTCCATTCTAACCACTGCACCATCGTGGCTCACCATGATTGATTAAGTCATCATCAGTATTCACAAATGACACATAACATAGAGAGGTCTATTTGGTTACCTATAAGCTTCTGGGTGCAATGAACCACTCCATTTTTTATCTTTAAAACCTTACATCGCTTGGCACCCAGATATGCATAAGGCTGTCTATTTCAAATAAATACTATCCTTCCAGCGGGTGCATCTCAGGCAGGGTGATCTCTGACTCTACTTAATGGTTCTTCTGTATATTTTTCCCCCTTGTAAATGATAGATAATGAAAACTGGGATTCAGATAAATACTGCCAATTAAATGCCTCGTGGTGCATTTTATAGGCTTAAATATCTTCCTTTCAGGTGATGTACTGTAATAAAATACTGTCCATCCTTTCACTGATGCAAACAAGATTTGAGTACATAGTACATATAGTGGCACACTTAAAAATGTTTCAAGGAGGTGATATTTACCAATTATAGCTTAAGTAGAAACAATCTTTATATAGGAAGCAATCTTCTCTAAAGGGTGTAATATAGTCCTCTCCCTCTCTCGGTAAGTAATTATGGAGGGGATGAATGGCAATTCACACACACACACACAACACAACACACACACACACACACCTAAGAAAGGCACAGCTTTTTCAGAAGAAGGTATTGACTTTTAAGTTTTACTCTTTGAGGTGGAAGACGAAAAGAACGAGGAGCTAAGGGAGAAAAAAGAAATGAAAATCTGACATAGTTTTAGAATAAAATAGACTTACAGTAACAGAGTTGGAAGGGACCTTAGAGGTCATATAGTCAAACCACCTGCTCACGTAGGAGACCTGTACTAGGAATTGAACTGCTGAACTGCCAACCTTTCTGATTGACAAGCTCAGTGTCTTAGCCACTGAGCCACCTAATCAGGCATAGAATAGAATAGAATAGAATAGAATAGAATAGAATAGAATAGAACAGAACAGAACAGAACAGAACAGAACAGAACAGAACAGAATAACAGAGGTGGAAGGGACCTTGAAGGGCTTCTAGTCCAACCCCCTGCTTAGGCATGAAATCTTACACCACTTCAGACAAATGGTTGTCCAACATCTTCTTAAAGACTTCCAGTGTTGGAGCATTCAGAACCTCTGTTTTGCCACTTATTATTTTGCCACATTATTTTAGAACAATTGCATTTCATTGGTTTTACATGCACGGAATAAGAAAAAGCAAAATAATGATGAAACGTCCATTCATTCCCACCTTCCAATGTCAAGACCTCCCAAAAATTTCCAACTGACAACCTATAATTCAAGTAATACTTATTTTCTCCACAAATTGGTTTAAATTAATTCTATTATCTCTGATACCCAGTTGGACATAGTGAAGGTATTGAACCAGGGCAGTGCAAGATATGGACTATGAAATCGATTGAACAATGTGTGGAAAGGGAGTCAAAGCTGGAACTTTAATTGGTTCATGACTCTCCGGAGACTCCATGCCAAGTTTTCCAGATATCAGCCTGGCAGCTCTCCAAGACAGATAAAGTCTGTGACTGTAAATCCTCCCTTGAAAGACTTTGCTAGATGTGAATGAGAAGAATTCACAGTAAATTAACAAAAGGGTTTTTTGTTGTGAAAAGGAGTTTGTTTCATGCTCTTGGGAAGCCTCGGTCAGAACAAAGGGAGCCAAATACCCAGCTTCTACAGAAGATAATTGGGGAAGTTAAAAAAAATCTTGCCTGAAACAGCAGCTCACTCTCTCCCTGCCTTCCCCTCCTCTCCACACACACACACAAACACCAATTTGGCAATTCTTTTAACAATGAAAGTTTTATCAGTGGTCTGAAGCCATGTCTGCACTCATCTTTCATTTATGCATTGTTCTCAACTTCTCTTCTAATAGCAAAACATCTGTTTAGGGATGTTTATTCAACTAAGGGGCAAACAGCATAGAAGGTGATGAAAAAACCCACAGTTGGGAAAACGTTATCAAACTGCCCGGTAACAGATCAGAATGTGGGTGAATTGAGAGCAAGGTGCATTTAATATTAGACTTCAAACTCTGTCCCTGTCTTCTGAAAGTTGCTTTTTTTCCCCTCCTAAATGAGACTCCCCTTCAAGTAATCAAAAGAAAGCAATCTAAACAGTGAAAGAAGAATAGCAAAGACTTTAAATAAGTCCGTACAAATCAGCCGTGCAAATGGGCTGGAGAGGCACGGTGGTGGTGGATGTGTATATATTATTAAATAGTTCTAAATGAGTTTCCTGTAAGGTTTTGATAGATGGGGTTGACAGAGCTTTTACAGAATTAAAATCTCGTACCAAAACTCTTAGGCTGTTATATGCATTAGGTGTTTGTTGTTGTTGTTTTGGAGAGTAAAGGAATTAGATCTATAGGGTTCTATTTCGGAAAGGAGTTGGTAGAGAGGCCATCTCATCTGCCTGGAATCCACACTGTATATTGGACATTAATACGATTGAGCGGGTCCAGAGCTATTTCACAAGAAGAGTACTCCACTCCTCTAATTCCCTATGCCACCAGACTTGAAATTTTGAGCTTGGACAATCTGGAATTGCACCACCTCTGGTATGATCTAAGCACAGTACACAAAATTGTCTTACCTGTCAACAACTATTTCAGCTTCAACCTCAATAATACACGGGCAAACAATCGATACACACTCAAAATAAACCACTCCAAACTCGATTGCAGAAAATACGACTTCAGCAACAGAGTGGTCAACTCCTGGAATGCTCTACCTGATTCCGTTGTTACATCCTCAAACCCCCCACAACTCCAACCTCAAACTGTCTACCGTGGACCTCACCCCATTCCTAAGAGGTCCGTAAAGGGGGCGTGCATAAGCCCACCAGCATGCCTAACATCCCTGTCCTACTGTTCCCATTTACTTGTATTTATTTATTTCATTTATATCCATGTTTATATTTATGCTTGCCATCATGTACATGTTTGACAAACTAATAAAATGCAAAAAGTACAAAAAATTTGGCTGCTTTAACTGCTTCCTAGGGCTGAGAGAGACTGACTGGACTAAGATCACCCTGCTGGCTTTGTGCCTAAAGGGAGACTACAACTCATAGTATCACAGTTTCTAGCCAACTCCCTTAACCACCACACCAAGCTAGATCTCAATATGGAATTAGTGAAAAATAGCAGCCTAAAATTGAATAGAGACAATGCAAAGTTCTTCACTTAAGAAAAAGAAACCCACTGCACATAATTAACATGTTAAATACTTCGCTTGGTAATCGTATGTGTTAAAAGGATCTTGGAATAGAAATTAATCACAAATTGAGCATTGGACGCTAGTGGAAAATGGCTTCTAAAAAGGCAAATGAAATGTCAGAGTGCACAATAGGAAAATAGTCTCTGAATTAGCATGACTAATATTTCCATTGTATGCTACAGTGGTCAGAACAGTCAGTCTTCAATTTAATTCTGAGAAGCACATTTTAAGAAAGAGAAACAAGAAAAGCAGTAAAGATGGGTTATAAGCAGAGGTGGTATTCAGTTCTGACGGGTTCTAGAGAATCGGTAGTGGAAAATTTGAGTAGTTCAGAGAACCAGCAAATAGCTTGCCCCTGCCCCTGCTGCCTCTCAGCTGATCTCCTTTTGTTGCTCTGAACAGTAGAATGGAGCTGGAAAGCAGGTTAGCGGGGTGGGGAGGGAATGGGGATTTTGCAGTAACCTTTCCCCGGGAGTGGAGAGGGAATGGGGATTTGCAGTATCCTTCCCCTGCCACGCCAACCAAGCCATGCCCACAAAGCCACTCCCACAGAACTGGTAGTAAAAAAAAATTGAATCCCACCACTGAAGCACACTTTAAGAAAGATTCAGAGGAACAAGAAAAGCAGTAAAGATGGGTTATAAGGAATAATCTGGGAAGACCTAGGAAGAGAGATTGAGGAATTTGATATGTTTAGCTTTGAGAAAAGAAGATTAACTAGAGACAAGATGACACTTTTTAAATGGCTGAAAGAATTCCATAAAGAAGGTCAAGACCTATTCACAGCTGTCTCACATTATAAGCCACGTATTAATGGTCCTAAGTTACTGGAAGATAAATTTTAGTTGAATGATAGTAGAAACATTATTTGAACAAATTATCAAATAAGGTATTGAACTTCTTTTTTTGCTGCATGCATTCAAGCAGAAGTTGGGGAGCCAATTGTCTGGTGTAAGGAAGTGGAGTCAATGGCTTAAATGGTTCTTTCCAGATCTGTGATTTCAAGAATATTCTCAGACTTCTGTCCTAGTTCAGGGAAATGGCACTGCCGGCGTTAGCAGGACATAAACCATATTCAATTAATTCTGTTTCTTCATAACTGGACTATAGTTCAATGATATAGAATATGAGTTCTGAATTCAGAATTTGAATTAAGGTAACGTTCAATTTGATTCCAAGGTCTACCAGTTCTAAAGTACAACTTCATTTTTTCAAAAAACACTTTTACACTCTGGAATACAAAGCATATTTTCTTCTTAAAAGCTTCCATTAAACCCCAGTTAGATTTATTGGTGACAAACTTAAAAGAAGGGAGAAAGCTTTCTTTGAGTCTGTTCACACAGTACACATTTTCTAGGTTTTCGCAATATATTGAATAATGCACTATCCAACTAAAACTGGATTCATACAACACAGTAAATTATGTAGTATAATCAGAATTAATACTAAGTTAGCATATTGTATATATGAGGCCATAGGAACATTAGAACATGCAGATAATCTATCAAATTCAGTCTGATTTTGAATTTTTATCTCATACTTTAGGACTAATTTTCTTCTTGCACATGTCTTCAAATGCATTGTATTATTAGTTCAGTCAGAAGCAACAAATGGAATTACATTTTATCTAAGCCAACAAATCATATTTCTAAAGTAGATTCAGAGATGATTGAAATCACCACTGAATCACTAAAATGAATCTTTGTGCACAAAGGATATTGTGTGAATACAGCAATTGTTTTCATATTAAATATGAAATATTCCGTTTGTATGTGTGTGTGTGTGTGTGTTCTTGCACTTATGTGGTAGTCATTCCCGACTCTAGGGAGCAGTGCTCATCTCCATTTCAAAGCTGAAGAGGCAGCACTATCCGAAGAGGTCTCCATGGTCATGTGGCCGGCATGATTAGATGCCACAGGTGCATGGAATGCTGTTATCTTCCCACCAAAGGTGGTCCCTATTTTTCTACTTGCATTTTTACATGCTTTTGAATTGCTAGGTTGGCAGAAGCTGGGACAAGTAATGGGAGCTCACCCCGTTATGTGGTGCTAGAGATTCCAACTGCCAAACTGTTGATCTTTCTGATCGACAAGCTCAGCATCTTAGTCACTGAGCCACCGCATCCCCATTTGTGTGTATGTGTATTTGTGTGTGTGTGTGTGTGTGTGTGTGTGTGTGTGTATTCAGTGAGGTCTCACTCGCCATCCTCAGGAAAACACCAGCCTGAAGATGGCGAGTGAGACCTTGCCGAAACGTTGCCAAGACAATCTCCATCTTACATGGGAAAAGACCCGAATACAACAAGACCAGTGTGTGTTTTTGTGTGTGTGTGTGTGTTTGTGTGTGTCTGTGTATGTAGATAGATAGATAGATAGATAGATAGATAGATAGATAGATAGATAGACAGACAGACAGACAGACAGACAGACAGACAGACAGTCACTTTTAGTTTTCTTTCTTCAGAACTATATAGTTGTCTCTGAAATGTTTAGTTAGAAAATTACTACTCCCCTACCTTTTCTTCTTCACACTGCTAAATGCCAGCTCATTCTCAAGTCTCAAATCAGAGCTATGTTTGATCAGAACTTATTGGCAACAACCTGAAAAATAGGACACAGAGGAACAACTATGGTCAATTTAGCTCATTAATGAATGAAAGTATTATAGTAGAATCTTGACCATCTACATGCACAGAGATTGGATATATTCCAAGGCCTGGAGAAGTATTTAAGGCAAAGAATCACAATGCCACTGATTGCAGTGGGTTCTTAGTGCTGGATTCACACTGCAAACTTAACTGATTACTTAATTAACTTGTTTTGGGGGTTCACAATACACTGAGTCATAAAGTAAACAAATGAAACCAGAAAAATCTTGCTCCAGTACCTTGGATAGTTCCAACTACCTAATTTGACTTGAGAAGGACTTCAGTTGTGTGCTTTAATTTATTTGTAAATTCCAATAAAAACCATGCTACAATTGCAGTTAGATGATGTCTTTGATCCAGAAAATAAGGTCTGTGTGTGTGTCCAAATGCATAGTTGGAGAAATGAAAAACCTCTGCCCTCCAGATGTTGTTAAATCATCTTCCAACAGCCTCAGCCAGTATAACCAATTTTGAGGGAGTCTGAAAGATTTATTTGGAACACTCCAAGTGGATCCCCCTGTCTCCATTTTTATGACTCAATTTATTTGAACATGACTTGGGGTTCTAGTGGAAAACAAAGTCAATTCTATGTAGCTATAAAGCCTGTACACCTCAAACCCAAGGAAATCATTGACAGAAAAGAAGTCTTCTTGAACCAGACTAGGAGATATATTGTTTTTCCATTTCTTATATTAGATATCACCTGGTGAAAATAATAAGGATTGGTGAATAATTACTTATTTGCAAAAAAAAAAAATCTTATGGGATTTATTACTACAAAAATGGTGATAACTAACTACCATAGCTCAACTGGCATTTAGAAAAGTTCTAGATATTGACTTTAAGAACTATTTTTTCTGCATGGAGGTCACGCTTACTTGCCCTCATATGAGCAATGTGGAGACAGAATAGGCAGAAGACATTTCCAATAATCTCAACAAGGGAATAAGGAAACCTAAAATTAGATTTTCTTGGTTTTCTTGATTTTCAGGAGACTAAAGGAACATTTTCTCAGAGTTCATTCAACTGTAATTTATTTTTATATGCTACTTAATGGTAGGTTTGTGGATAAATATAGCAGCAAAATTATAAATAACCATAATCCCAGTAAGCCAATGAATAGTGTGTTTTGTGTTCTCTATTTCTAAAATTTTAAGATTATAATTTCAACCAGACATTTTATTAAACTACAGCATACCTTATCATATACACTCCATTGGGTTGAATCCAATTTGAATAATATTAAGCACAGACCTATTGAAAACTCATGGATTAAGTCTAGAGCAGGCCAATTTTTTTAGATATAAGCATTAGAATTTTTTTCTTTGTCCTTGTAAAGACAGAAGATTGTTGTCAGGATAAAAGATCTACCTGCCATAGATATCTACAACTGGGGCAGATAAGTCCTGATTTTGTCTAATAATGCAGTATTTATAAAGCTGGCCTAACATCCGTCTTGCAGCTTTTGAGAAAATATTTATTTCTACTGTAGAAAGTTTTGAAGTTTGTAAACCTTTTTTAGGGCACTTAATTTTTGTTCAGATAAACAGTTGGGGTGTCAAAAGTTGCTTCTGGTGATTTTTTGCTCCACGACTTTTCATTAGTCTGACATTTATCTGGATGCCAACACTTATCTACCTGAAGAAACCGAACAAACAACATTTTCTCCAGATAGATTTAATGAGAGTGTGAAAAAACAAGGTGTCTGTAGACCAGAGGTGAAATTCAGCAGATTCTGACAGGTTTTGGAAAACCGGTAGTGGAAATTTTGAGTAGTTCAGAAAACCAGCAAATGCCACCTTTGGCTGGCCCCAAAGTGGGGTGGGAATGGAGATTTTGCAGTGTCCTTCCTCTGCCATGCTCACCAAGCCATGCCCACCAAGCCACACAACCAGTAGTAAAAAAAAAAAAAATCAAATTTCACCACTGCTGTAGATTAGGAGATAGACGTACAATGAAAGATAGGATATTCACATATACATTTTGGCCACCTTGTAAATAAATACCATATCATCAATCACCCATGAGAATCTCACCAAAATTCTTGTTTCTATTGAAAGAAGTTTCAGAAAACACTTTATCATAAAATAGAAAGATAATCTTCCAGCATGACACTAGTATTTATGCTTCAGAGTGCTGTGGTCTTCTGTACATTTGCTTGGCTAGATTATAAGAAAGAGTAGCAGCTGCAGAAAACAGGAGGCATCATCTCAAGAAAAAGGGTGAAGAATGTGTGGTTAAAAAGATGGACATCAATGAACCACAAAGCCTTTTAGCAGCCATTTGTCTGCAATGGATGCTGAGCCAACAAATATTAACATGTCAGACTTCCCCCCTGTTAAAATCCATTGGCTTCAGACAATTATCTCGCCCACCTTCATACAGACTGAAGAATATCCATGCTTTCTTAACCCCCAAACCCACACTGTCTTAACCCAAAAGCAAAAATGAAGGGCAAGCAAAAACACTGCTCATGGCATGGTCAAGTTTGACTTTCTTCATCTGGAAACAATATAGATGAGATCAATGTGGAGTCTCTGCAAGGTATATTTTTTAAGATAATAGGTTTTCAAAGTGCATCTAAAGAAGATGGATGGATGGATGGAGAGGGTGTGGGGTGGGGAGGTGATAACAAAAATGCCAGCGGAGTTTGAACTACTTCGACAAATAATTGCAGGAATGGATCCAATCAATTGTTTCTTAGAGGACATCAAGGGCACAGAGATGGAACAGATTTCTTGAAATCGTAAAAAAAAAAAAAAGAGCTCCATCATTGGAAGGAGAAATCCAATTTTGAATGGAGTTCTTTAGAACCTTCCTGGGTTTTAGCTGTCTAAAACCAGAGCTTCATCAGTGGTAGAAAACAAAAGTGAGAAGGATCCAGGTGTATTTTGTGGGTAAAATCTGGTTTGTGTGAATTCCCAGAATCCAACACTTTCACAATTTCAAAGTATTTTCTTCACAGAGTGCAGATGGTAGAATTGCTTCTTCTTCTTCTTGTGCCATATCCTTCATCGGATGTTGGCGATCATGTTGGCAATCCGATTTTTGTCAACAGCCACATGAAAAAGTGCTGCCGAACCAGTCCCTTAGGTTTTGAAGCCATGCTTCTTCTGCCTGGATGTAGTTTTGGGTTTATCATGCTTCTAGCAGACCGGGAGATTCTTAGCAGCCCTGCCCATTGAAGGGACACTGGTACTCGGGGCCATTATTAGGTTTTGCTGCCATTAACATGATTTGCCTGGGAAATATATCATGTAGTATTCTTCCCTTTGCTTTCTATACTGCTGTGCATACGTTGTTCAAGTGGCTGCCACCACACCACGGGCTGTTTTTCTGAAGCCGTTCTGACCAATGAGGTCTCCACCTTCAGTTGATACTGATGAGCCAGCTGCCATTCACAAGGCCTATTGGTCCACAGGAGGTATTTGATTCCCTCCAACCCACCATTATAGCATAAAAGCTATACTGGGTAGGGGGCCCCAATTCGCCACCTGGCGATGCACTTTGTGGGGGTTGCAGGCTTCCCCTAAGAGTAGAACTGCTTGGCATGGCATAATTTCCATGCCACTGGTTCCAGTGGGAAGCAACTCATCAATGGATTTTAAAAGAAAAAAAATGGGGGAGATGTAAAATCGCCATCATCTTCATCAACAACAGCATTCAAAATTCTGAATTGCTCCTCTCTTCCTTCCTTACTGAATGCTCAACTCCATCAGGGCTTTGCACAATGTTTTGTTTGTTTTTCAATCTTTGAATTGTCTGATTTGACAGGGCTGATCTGTCTAATTTTGAAGGGGGCATTTGGGAAAGATTTATTTTTAAATCAGATAAATGATATTCACATAGGGCATAATTGGGATTCATTGCTCAATAATGAAGTATTACAAAAACACTGACTTATGTGACTTTCTAAAAAAGCAGACAGTTTCGTGGAGGCTCAACTAACAACTGCAATCAATCCAGATAGCTCAAAATTATATTTATGTGTCCCCAATACTAATAATTCATTTAGAAATAGGTTCATTTGCTTCAATTTGCCCTTTGTTACTCTTTTTCTGTGCTTTCCCTCTGTTCTTTCTCCTCTATCACATTATATTAGAGATGGGGAAAACTGCAAAATGGCTGTATACATAGTCTATCACTCTGCCCATTGCCTATTGTGGTTCAGGATTGTAGAAGTCACAATTCAACTGGATGGGTGGTTGAATTGTTATCTATATCAGAGGTGTAGACTATGTACCTCTGATGATGTAGATATTAAAAGTTGCTAGATGGAACATTTTTCCTTTGTGCATATTTTTCACACATGAGGCATAAAATTCCAAAGGCACCTTAGTTGCCCATTACTTCATAAAAAGTTTAAAAAGCTAGACTAGATTATATCTGCAGATGATACTAAGCTGGCAGGAATAGCTAACACCCTAGAAGGTAGGCTCAAGATCCAGATGGATCTTGACCAGTGGTGGGTTTCAACATTTTTTAGAACCTCTTCTGTAGATGTGGCCTGCTTTGTGGGAGTGGCTTGCCAGCCATGTGACTGGGTGGGAATGGCTTGCCAGCTATGTGACCGAGTGAGAATGGCTTGGCAGTCATGTGACTGGGTGGGCATGGCCAACTTGTAAAATGTGGTGAAACTCACTTAACAATGCTCTTGCATAGCAACCAAAATGTTGGCTCAGAAACTCTGGCATTTGAAGCAAGCAAGTTTTAAAGCTGTCAAGTTACAAGACCCTTACACCCCTAACCCTTAGAAAAACACCCCCCAGGGGTGTTCAAACTTGACAGCTTTAAGACTTGTGGACTTCAACTCCCAGAATTCCTCCTCCAGTCATGTTGGCTCAGGAACTCTGCCATTGAAGTGTGCAAGTCTTAAAGCTGTCAAGCTTGAACACCCCTGGGGGGATGTTTTTCTAAAGGATTAGGGGTGCAAGAGTCTTGTAACTTGACAGCTTTAAGACTTGCGCACCCCTAACCATTTAGAAAAAAACCCAAGGATGTTAAAACTTGACAGCTTTAAGACTTTAAGGTTTAGATAGGACTCTTAGAGGTGGAAAGGATGAATGGTGAGCCAGCCAATAGTGAGCGGTGGCCAGGGCAAGCGAGGTGCGGACAGGCAGGGGGAGGGAACTGGAACTGGTTCTAAATGGCACGGTAGATTTGTGGAACCTCTTCTACAGAAGAGGTTAAAACTGGCAGGAACCCACCCCTGATCTTGACAGACTTGAACACTGCGCCCTATCTAACAAAATGAAACTCAATGTAGAAAAAAGTAAAGTCCTACACTAAGGTAAGAAAAGACAAACATATCCATGAAAACTGGGTGAAACCAGGCTTAATAGCAGTGATTGTGAGAGGAATCTTGGAGTCTTATTGGACAACCAACTAAATATTAGCCAGTAGTGAGCAGCAGCAACCAAAAAATCAAATGAAATCCTAAGTTGCATTAACAGAGGGATACAATGAAGATCAATGGAGGTACTAATACCACTGTATAAAGCCCTAGTAAGACCACGCCTAGAATCCTGCATCCAGTTTTGGACACCACACTATAAGAAAGATGTTGAGACTCTAGAAAAAGTACAAAGAAGAGCAACCAGGATGATTAGGGAACCGGAGACTAAAAGATATAAAGAAAGGTTACAGGAACTGGCCATGGCTAGTCTAGTGAAGAGAAGGACCAGGGGAGACATGATAGCAGTCTTCCAATATTTGAGGGGCTGCCACAGAGAGGAGTTGGGGGTCAAGCTATTTTCCAAAGCAACCAAAGGCCAGACAAGGAATAATGGGTGGAAACTGACCATTGAGAAATTCAACCTGGAAATAAGGAGGAACTGGCTGACAGTGAGAACAATCAACCCATGGAGCAGAAGTTTCCTTCGGAAGTTGTGGGGGCTTCATCACTTGAGACTTTCAAGAAGAGATTGGACTGCCATTTGACAGAAATGGTGTAGGGTCTCCTGCTTGAACACCAGATTGGACTAGGTGACATATAAGGTCCCTTCCAACTCTGATAATTTGTTAATATGAACCAATATCTAGCCAAAATGGACAGTGAGTTCCATTTAGACCTTTGGCATTGCAATGCTTTAAAAAAGGTTAGATTTTTAGCCAAGAAGATTCCTTGCTTGTGAATTGTTGCCTGAGTATCTCTGCCCTGTTGCTCCCCACCAGCTCTGTTTTATGCTGGATTGTTTATTTCCAGCTTTAACAATGTGCTTTTTAAAATATTTTTTATGGGCTGTATTGCATTTCTTGGTAAAGCACTTTAATCCATTTTAGTGCCCCCATCCTTCTCCTCAATGGCAACGCCGTGGTTAGTCTAATGCATCCCACTCACCTCAGGGTTACTAATGAGGTCACACAGCATACAGTACCCAAACTGAATAATTCACTAATCAGATGCTGCCGACTCCAGTGGTAAAATTTATTTCTGACACCTAAACAGCAAATGGGTTTGTGGAAGCGTATGCAAACATTCCCAGGCACTTTCCCCCTTCAAATAGAGATCATTTGGGCAGAATTGATAGAACTCCATTTGGCTTAACAAAACTATTCGATCATCTTTACCCGAGCAAAGTTTTAGGCCAGAAATGTATTAAAAGGGTTGGGAAAGAAACTAGAAACCTACGTAACAGTGGCTCCTTCATCCATTTGACCTGTATTTACCCACAAATATCTCTTTTCCTTCTTTTGCAGATCCTTGGCTGGTTTTGGAAGAGCACGTAAAAAATGCAAGTAGAGAAATAGGGACCACCTTTGGTGGGAAGGTAACAGCATTCCATGCACCTTCGGCGTTTAGTCATGCCGGCCACACATGATCACGGAGAGATCTTCAGACAGTGCTGGCTTTTCAGCTTTGAAACGGAGATGAGCACTGCTCCCTAGAGTGGGGAATGACTAGCACATATGTTCAAGGGGAACCTTTACCTTTATATGTCTACCAACTCACCAAGCCATAAAATGCAATCCTTTCCCCACATTTTGCATTGAGCAATGCATGAAATCTTGCAAATGAAATCTTTTAATGATTATGCCAAGGGGATAACCATTGGGCAGTCCAAAACACATGGAAAGGAACATTAAGCTGATTTATAGAGAGAGAAAAAACATGTCTGGGTTTGGATGGTCCCACCAACCGTTGCCTAACTAGTAAAGAGCATACTAAATTAAAATTGCCCACACCTCTGAGATTTTTAATAGCTGCTAATTTTCTGATCCTAAGGGCATCTCCTCTCCTCTCAACCTTCCATTCATTGGCCCTACTTTGTTTTGCTTTATTAGCCTCCATTCATACCTCTTTCTTTCGTCTTCCCATTCTAAGGCATTGTCAGAATACTTTAATGAGCACCCCAGAGGAAAGGGGAACAGTACACAGATCTAATTAATTAGCAATGTTACCATCACTCCAAAGCCCTTCCCTGACATTCCTAATAATAACAACAGCAATAACAACTCGTGTCTTTGGTGGGGTGGGGTGGGGAGGGGGAGAAAAGAAGAGCACAACTGTGGGCAGCTTTGGGAAAACACTGTATCTCAAACACATGTCACTAATCCTGAGAACAGGTGGTGATTGCGGAAACTACGTCCGCTAAAGACTTTCCTAGGCTGCGTACCTCGCTAATGCCATGCATTTGGCTTGGATACTAAAATGGAAAATGCTTTGTTCCTTGGTGTCACTAGACTGCTTCATTTCACAGTTTGCAGTATTGAATACTGGCTGGAGATGTCTTGAATAGCAGTTGGCATATTAAAAGATCTTTTGCCAACCTAGCTGTCAGATCTGGAAGCCATCTTCTGCATTTGGGGCCTCAGACCTGCCACATTTTCTACTGTGGGAAAATGAGAGAGGTGGGGCATTATATAGAGTGTGGGTGATATATAGTCAAAATAGCATTCTTTCTCAGAAAGTCAAGGTCTTCTTGCCCTGCAGCTGTGATGGTGTGACTGGGTGGCATCTCCATTATTGGATGGTGCCTGATTGGACTATGTAATGGACATATGGGTGATAGGAAGGGACTTGAACTTTTATTTGGGGGGGGGGCTAGAAACTTTCAGATTAGGGTTTTCCCAGATGTGCCAATAGGACATCTCTAATAAATTGGAACTTTGAGGAAACTCAAGCCTCAGAGTCTTATTTTGTTGGGGGTGCTACTTGGAACCCTAACATTAACCTGAACCACCTTAAACAACTCTACCAGCTCCCCTGAACTCTGGGGTGCTGTCCAGGGTCCTGAGCCCCAGTCTGGGTGGTGCAAAGACTCAGGGAAGATAACATTAGCAGTTAGAAAGCGTGCAAATGCAAGTAACAGAGTAACGGAGCTGGAAGAGACTTTGGAGGTCTTCTAGTCCAACCTTCTGCTCAACCAGGAGACCCTACCCCATTTCAGACAAATGATGGTACAATTCTTCTTAAAACCTCCAGTGATGGAGCATCTGCAACTTCTAAAGGCAAGCCATTCTATCGATTAAACAAGTCATTCCACTGATTAAAGTAGATAAACAGGTGCCACTTTGGTAGGAAGGTAACCATCTTCCATGTGTACAGGCATGTGGCCACATTACCACATAAATGGTCACTGCCCCCTAGAGTCAGACACGACTTTCAGGGGAAATCTTTACCTATTTTTTGTATCTCTTTTAATCTTAAAAATAAATAAATATTATGAAGTATTCTGGGAGCTGTGTGAATGAATGCTATCCTGTTTAAGGAAGGAAGCTATTGGGCTGGGTCCAGATATCAGAGGAAAACACAATATGGTTTGTTTGTTATACAAATACAATTATTTGGCTTATTCACCAAGCTTTGGGTTTTTTTTTAAAAAAATCCTGCTTTGGTATGATCTATTGTCCCACTGTATCTATTTTTATTTATTCAATTTTCCTCTCATTACAGTTATGCAACTGTCAGTGATACCTATTATATAACGCTCCATCTTATCCATTCCCAACCTTGCGAACAGGCAGAAGTGAGATTGCAACTCTCATAGTAATCAGGCACACTCACTCTCCCCATGCTCCCTGTTCAGTAGGAAGCAGTTTGTGAATTTCAAAGCATGCTGAATTACAGACATAAAAGAGCCACATTTTGGGGGGTAGATGATAAGAATCTTACATGGAAGTTGCAAGATTTTACAGCCCTTACAGATCTCGCTTCTGTCCAGGTCCAAATGTGGTAAGACAAAAAGAGATGGAGAATGGCAATAATTTTCTGGTTAATTTTTCAATACATTCCACAGATGAGCTTGTTGCATTTTGGGTTTCATGTAGCTATTGTCCAATTAACAATGGAAGGAATAAATAATGGAATAAATCCAGCATGGAAGGTCAAAAAGGGACTTTGTTGGCAGATCTTGCAAAATGTGTCTATCCCACGGGTCGGCAACCTTAAACACTCAAAGAGCCACAAAGGTCCTAAATGGAAGCTCCCCCATTTAATTCTGGAGCTGACCGGAAGTCCGGTTCCCTCACCATAGAGTCTCCTCCTAGCACAGCATCCTTTTTCTCTACCTGTCCTAACCAAAAGCCCTATCAATTGTGGACCTGACCGGCAACAGGGAGCCACAGCAGAAGGATGAAAGAGCCACATGCAGCTCCAGAGCCATGGGTTGCTGACCCCTGGCCTATTCCAAAAGGAAAAGCAAAGAAAATTCTCCATCCATGATCAAGATGGTCCCAACTCTGTTGACCTTTCTAAGTCTTGAGGCCCTGAGTGTATGTAAGGATCTCCTTCTTGGAATTTAATCTTACGAAGGGAAGCTCTTCATGGGATCAAATGAACCCCAAAGAAGATATCCATACATGCAATATGTATAGCTTGTGTCTAGCTCAATGCCTAAGCCTTCCTACATCCAACTGCCAGGTGAGATTATGTGATAAATGATTGCATTATCTGAGACAGCTTTTCATTTTCATCCAATCTGGCCTGTCTGCCCTTTCAGCCTGGAACTGTTGATAGCATTTCTTCCTTCACCAACTTCGCGTCTTCTACTCACTTGTCAAGCTGTCATTGTGAAGAAAAAGAGGAGCCATTTTCAAGGTGGCCACAGTTTCTATTTTGACTTAAAAGTCTGAGTATACACAGTATAGATATCCCTGAATTCAGCTCCCTGCTTCAAAAAGCTCACTTGTCTAAATGGGTGATAATATTTCCAAACTGGATATCACTTCCTTGACTCAGTGTCTTTCTCAAGGTTTGCTGGAGTTGGATTCAGTTCTGGGAGTTGTAGTTTCTTTTCTGAAAGTAATTTCAATTGCCTTTCTCCAGCAACAGGTCGAGTTAGAACCTGCAAACCTTCTAAGAAAATAAATTAGAAGTATCTAGTTTATTTTCTTCTGCAAGGGCTCTATTCATGGTTGCAAACAGCAAGAGGTAAGGAAACAGTTCATGGTCAAAAATCAACATCAAGTTGTTGTTGTTGTTAGTTGTCCAACCCATCATGACCTCATGATCAACATTCCTCCAGGCCTTCCTGTCCTCTACCCTCCTCTGGCAACATCAAGTAGTCATTGGGAAAGAAATTACACTAAAATTCTAATTCAGGAGTTCAGAATCAGGAGATGGAACAAGAAAATATTGTTAGGAGCCAAGGTGGCGCAGTGGTTAAATGCAGCACTGCAGGCTACTTCAGCTGACTGCAGTTCTGCAGTTCAGCTGTTCAAATCTCACCAGGCTCAAGGTTGACTCAGCCTTCCATCCCTTCCGAGGTGGGTAAAATGAGGACCCGGATTGTTGGGGGCGATATGCTGACTCTGTAAACCGCTTAGAGAGGGCTGAAAGCCCTATGAAGCGGTATATAAGTCTAACTGCTATTGCTATTGCTATTGCTATTGCTATTGCTATTGTCACGTCAAGGAAAACCAGAGTGTTAGGGACAGCAAAGAGGAGTTTCCACCAGGAACACTCTGTGGGTTGTAGGAAACTATACGTAGCTCTTCTTCTTGGTCTTTCCCCTCAAAAGATGACCAAAAGATGTCTGAGCAGGCCATGAGAAATATAGATACCCATATGAAGATTAAGATAAACGGATATAGATGTCTTGCTCTATTTAACTGCATCATTTTGAGGCAGATTTCTAGCCTAGCAATCTTTTACTGCTGACTTTTCAATTTAAAAAATATGATCAGATTGGATCAAGGAGATGACCAAACTATCTTTATTTTTTTTAAAAAGCCCAGAAGATTTATGGTAGAATCCGGTTCGCTGCAAAATAAATGTAATAAATATTGCTCTGCAATATTTCCTGATAGGGCTATGTAACTATACAACACCTCTTCCATCTTGTTGGCAGTTTGGTGGTTCAAATCCCTAGTACCGCGTAACAGAATGAGCTCCCATTACTTGTCCCAGCTTTTGCCAACGTAGCAGTTTGAAAGCACATAAAAATGCAAGCAGAAAAATAGGAACCACCTTTGGTGGGAAGGAAATAGTGTTCTATGCACCTTCGGTATTTAGTCATGCCAGCCACATGACCACGGAGACATCTTTGGACAGTGCTGGTTCTTTGGCTTTGAAATGGAGATGAGCACTGCCCCCTAGAGTCAGAAGCAACTAGCACATATGTGCAAGGGGAACCTTTACCTTTCTCTAGAGAGAGAAAATGATAAATCCTAGCAAGACCTGATTCCTGCTAATGAGGGTTCCACAGGAGAGTGGACCTCAAGCCAAACATCCAAATTTGCTCCATTTGGATCTCAGATGGATTTTTTTTAAACCCAGAAATACATTCCTTGGTCTCCTTGTGACCATGAAGTGCAAAAACATTGGAGAAACCACACTAAGGCTTCTTCGACATTTTTTTCTCCTTTAGAAAGGAAAAGATAGCACTTCATTTTTCGATGGAACTTTTTCATACCTCACTGATCCTGACATCCCATGGGACTTGGCTAATGAATCCCACACATACCATATTATTCTTGGATGAGCTGAAAAACATCCCCCACGAGAGGGCAGAAATTGGAATAATGCTCACTCATTGGAAACTAAGAATCACAGGAGTGGCTTCTGCAATCAAATTCTTCTCCAGGTTCCTAGCTAATATATGCACCCACCAACTCTCCACGCTCCACATTTAATGTAAGAAAGCAAAAAAGGTGAAGAGAAATATGAATGTTAAAAGAGAGGCCTATTAGGTAAGCTCCCCGTTGGGAGAGCGAGAACGTTCAGTGAAGCATTGTGAGAGTTGTGTTGGAGAACACACAAACCAGCATACAGAGACACTACAGTTTAAATAGGCTTTTACTTTCATGGAAATAGAGGCATCAGAGTCCATCAAACAGTCCAAGTCATACACGAATAAGACAGTCAGTCCTCAATGTCTTTCAGTTAAGGGATAATCCAAATAACATAATCCAGTATCATATAATCAGTTCAGAACTCAAAGTTTGCTAGCAGTTGCAAAACTTACATTAGCTCACAGCACTCAGATCAGATCAGCCCAGCATCTAACGAACAGAGAGCTAACAGTCATTCTTGCTCCCTCTTATGGCCGATTGAGGAAAACAGCAGCCAATCACATTTTACAGTATGATTTAAAGAAACAGGTATAGCATTGCTATATGATTTATATATTGCCAACCCAACCGTTAGAATTATATTCCTAACAAGGCCCTTGTTCACATCACATCTAGAATCTCTATACCTCAAGTTCTGGCGTATCAATTTTTTTGGGGGGAGGGTGCTCTTACAGACGATACCAGTTATTTGTAATCACATTAGAGAAACTATTTAATTCTAAAGAAGGCTGTTTGTGGGACTCATTTATTTTGACTGCATTACAATGAGAAGATCAAACAGAATCAGCTTCAACAGGGCGATTATAACCAAGGCAGAGAGAAATCGTTGGCTGGGTGTGCAAGAAAAGAAGCAGTTAGATTCTCTTCTGACAACGAAAAATCTTTGCAAACTTAATTAATTGATGACTGAATTAGAAAGCCAGATAGCCAAGAATTGAGCAGGCAAAAAATAAAACCAGAAGCTAGCTGATGAAAGAACGGAGGCATATCTCTAATATCTTTAAATATATCAGACTCACTGGAAGTTGTTCATATGAGATAAATCGTAGGGAGATAACCTTGTCAATTGCTTTTCAGCTCATAGGGCTTGTGAATGTCAACAGGTTCATGGAGAGATTATGACCACCAGCTGCTTCCTAAGTCCTTGCCTTTCTTGGCTAATTAAATCAGTCAAGTTGGGATTGGCTTCATGGTTAAGAGAGGTAAGTAACAACTCTTTCAGCACAGGATGTCATTGCTTAATAGAATACAGTTACTAGACCATTATTGGAAAACCGTCCCTTGATCCCGAAGAACTTGGTAATTAGAGGTCAGCTTCAAATATTCTACTCTTGGATAAGGTGATCGACAAAGTGAGAGGTCTCACGATTCCAGATCAGTGGTGGGATTCAAAAGAGTTTTACTACCGGTTTTGTGGGTGCAGCTTGGTGGGCGTGGCTTAGCTTGGTGGGCATGGCTTAGCTTGGTGGGTGTGGCTTAGTGGACATGGCAGAGGAAGGATGCTGTAAAATCTCCATTCCCTCCCCACTCCAGTGGAAGGTCACTGCAAAATCCACATTTTCCCCTGATCAGCTTGGACTTGGGAGGCAGAGAATAGATGGGGGCGGGGCCAGCCAGAGGTGGTATTTACTGGTTCTCCAAATACTCAAAATTTCTGCTACCGGTTCTCCAGAATACCACCTCTGTCTGGAACTGATTTTTATGGACCTTTTCTAGTTGGGCTTTCATCTAACATATGATACTTAAACTGCATTGGTCACCTACCAAGGTTTACCATAGAATCATAAGTGACATATGCCAAGATCTAGTTGGAGAAGTTTGACCCCAATTGTTCTGTTGAAATTCTCATTAGCTTTCAGTACAGGTAGTCCTCAACCTACGATCACAATTGAGCCCAAAATTTATGTTGCTAAGTGAGAAATTTGTAAAGTGAGTTTTGCCCCACCTTACGACTTTTCTTCCCACATTCTGTTAAGTGAATCACTGCCGCTGTTAAATTAGTCACACGGTTGTAAAGTGAATCTGGCTGCCCCATTGACTTTGCTTGTCAGAAGGTCTCAAAAGGCACATGAGTCCAAGACACTGCAACCATCATACATAAGAGTCAATTGTCAAATGTCCGAATGTAAATCACAGGACCATGGAGATGCTGCAACAGTCATAAGTGTGAAAAACGGTCATAAGTCCGGCTGGATTGTTGCAACGCACTCTACATGGGGCTACCCTTGAAAAGCGTTCGGAGACTGCAGTTAGTCCAGAATGCGGCCGTGCGAGCGATATTGGGTGCACCGAGGTACACCCACGTTACACCTGTCCTCCGCGAGCTGCACTAGCTACCAATTAGTCTCCGGATGCAATTCAAGGTGTTGGTTATTACCTTTAAAGCCCTACATGGCTTAGGGCCAGTGTACCTTCGAGACTGCTTACTGCCACATACCTCCCAGTGGCCAGTAAGATCCCACAGATTGGGCCTCTTTCAGATGCTGTCAGCCAGACAGTGTCGGCTGGTGGGCCCCCGGAGGAGAGCCTTCTCTGTGGCTGCTCCGACTCTTTGGAATCAGCTACCCCCAGAGATCTGGACCATACCCACTCTCATGGCCTTTGGGAAAGCTGTAAAAACCTGACTGTTCCAGCAGGCCTGGAGCTGTTGACCTCACTGTTGAGGTCCAGCCCCGATTAGAATGAATGTATATGGTGTTGCGATTTTAAACCGTTTTTTTTTCTCGTTATGTCTTTGTTATGTGTCTTTTTTTCCCTCTTTTTTAAATCAAGGACCCCCTGTATCATGTATGGTATCTTTTTAAGCCATCTGGCTGAAACTGGGCACTGGAAATCTGCTTTGCAGTGCCTCCAGCCTTTTCATCCAGCCCTTTCATGCTGGATTTTGAGTAATACTGTTTATTCCTCCAAGTATTCTCCAGGGTTCTATTTCTCCTTTGATGTTTTAACCAATACAAGAGGTAACTGGAGTTTTGGGATGGGAGGCCAACTCTGCTGCTCCTCTCCTGAAACAAGTGATATCCTCAAGTGCTGTCTAATCTGAAAAATGGCAACAGCAATAGCACTTAGACTTATATACCACTTCATTGTGCTTTTACAGCCCTCTCTAAGCGGTTTACAGAGTCAGCACATTGCTGCCCCAACAATCTGAGTCCTCATTTTACCCACTTCGGAAAGATGGAAGGCTGAGTGAACCTTGAGCTTGGTAGGATTAGAACTGCCAAATTGCAGACAGCCAGTAGTCAGCAGAAGTAGCCTGCACTATTGCACTCTAACCACTGAGCCACCATGGCTCATATTGGACCAGACTCAATCTGGATGAAGGATAAGGAGCTAAAACTAAATGCAGAGAAGACTGAAATGCTGTTAATAAGAAAAAACGGTACCCCAGAGCTGATGTGAAGGTTGTTCTGTGTAAGTTAGCATTCTCTCCAAAAGAAGACATTCACAGTTTGCAAATACTCCTTGACTTGCCCGTCATATTTTTAGGGACTTAATTATTAGTTTAAAAACTAATTTTAATGTAAGTTTTTATTTCAATGGTATTAATTTCACTTTGGTGTATCATTTGCACTGTTAGTGTTGCAAGACACCTGGAGTATTAGAACAAACATAAAAGAGAGGTATAGGTGCAGAATTAATTAAATGCTAATCAGAAAAGGTATGGAGCAGACGCTATTGAAAAGTGCTGTGCCTTGAAATGATAGTGGTTGCAGCAGGGGCATCTCAAATGAAATAGAAGCATTCTTCCATTAAGCCTCAATATTTTGATCTATCTTAAATTACTCATCTTTTTGAAGAAGCATCTCCAAATAGAATAACAGAGTTTGGAAGGAACCTTGACGGTCTTCTAGTCCAACCCCCTGCCTAGGCAGGAAACCCTACAGCTCTTCAGACAAATGGTTATCCAACATCTTCTTAAAAACTTCCAGTGTTGGAGCATCCACAACATCTGGAGGCAAGTTGTCCCATTGATTCATTGTTTTAACTGTCAGGAAATTTCTCCTTAGTTCCAAGTTGCTTCTCTTCTTGATTAGTTTCCACCCATTGCGTCTTGTCCTACCCTCAGGTGCTTTGGAGAATAGCTTGATTCCCTCTTCTTTGTGGCAGCCCCTGAGATATTGGAACACTGCTATCATGTCTCCCCTAGTCCTTCTTTTGATTAAACTAGACATATCCAGTTCCTGCAAACGTTCTTTATATGTTTTGTGCTCCAGTCCCCTAATCATCTATTGCTCTTCTCTGCACTCTTTCTAGAGTCTCCAGATCTTTTTTATATCGTGGTGACCATAACTGAATGCAGCATTCCAAGTGTGGCCTTACTAAGGCATTATAAACTAGTATTAACACCACTTCACGTGATCTTGATTCTATCCCTCTGTTTATGCAGCCTGGAACTGTGTTGGCTTTTTTAGCAGCTGCTGCACATGGCTGGCTCCTATTTAAGTGATTGTCCACTAGTGCTCCAAGATCCCTCTCACAGTTACTACTATTGAGTAAGGTACCACATATACCATACTTCTGCATTTTGTTTTTCAAACAATTCACAAAGTCTCTCTAACATTGAGCGCACTGATGTTAGCTAGTTAGGAAATGAAAAGTCTGCAAGAAAACAGTCAAGTTCAGAGAGTACCAAGGGCCCCTCATTTCGACCCTGAGCTTCGAAGATTGTCCTTTATCTGACTCTAACGTTATTAGTATTACCATTGCAAATGTTATCAGCAGCAAATGGGCTGGCAAGCATCCAAATCAGGATTTTTGCAGCCTTCACGATGTTTCTGATCTAGTATGCTTCCAGGCATCCTGTGTGATGTGATCAGAGTCTCGTAGTAATGTACACAATGTGGCTGGTTTGGTTTTGGGAAAGCATATTGTGTAATGTACGTACAGTAAATGAAATGCAGAAATTACACCTCAGTCTTGTGGTTTATTTAACAAGCTATATTCAAGCATAGCGTGGACATTCAGTCTCTAGGAAAATGTGGTGATCAAATAATGGAAATAATCATGGTCTCCCAAAATAATCAAACCTTCTGGAAAACAAATATAAATTGACATCTATCGGTGAGTGAATAGGTATTCTTGAACAAGAAGAAGATAAGGGCCTCAGAATTTTTTCATATATATATATATATATATATATATATATATATATAAACGTTTCGGTGAAGTCCCACTCGCCATCTTCAGGCTAGTGTTTTCTTTTGTGTTGTAAGTGTATGTATGTATGTATGTATGTATGTATGTATGTCTGTCTGTCTGTCTGTCTGTCTGTCTGTCTGTCTGCCTGCCTGCCTGCCTGTCTGTGTATATGTATGTATGTATGTATGTATGTATGTATATGTCTATCTGTGTGTGTATGTATATGTATATGTATATGTATATGTATATGTATATGTATATGTATATGTATATGTATATGTATATATGTATTTTCTCAGAATTTTCTATCTGGCTCCAATTAGAGCAATAAAAGCTCCGGTTGAGTGTCTTCAGAGACAAATAGACCAGCAGAGAGCAAAAGATCAGAAAGAAGTTCATCAAAACAGAATTTCTTCAGACAACTTATAGGTTTTTTTTTTAATGAAATACAGATACATTCATTAGGGGGAAAAAAGAGCTAGGAAAGGGAGAAAATGAAGGAAAGGAAAGCAATTATGTCACTGCCACTTTCAATGTCCAAGACCTTTCCTCCAAGAAAAGTGACTGAGAAATTTTTATTCCTTCCTGAGCAATTCTGGAAAATAATGCCCCAATTCCTCTAATTCACCAATAGAGATTTTGAGAGACCTGTCGTATTTCTTGAGAATCCTCTATTTTGAGAATTCCTTCTCTTGCTCTCTCGCTCTCTCTCCCAAGGCTCCTGGAAAGATTCTACCTTTTCTTTCTAGGCTAATTTACTATTCCTGCCTTATTTCAGAAACAGCTGCACCACCAGGAAGAACAAAGGACCTTTCTGCTTCCCTCTCCAAATTGTCTCCTTCCATCAAAAATGGATCCAAAGCCATGAGAAATTAGATTATAGCATAAAGACATCCCCAGCTCTTTCAGAGTGCATGCTAGTTAGACTCACAATTCCCAGGGCCCAATTTACTTGGTTAATTAAACCATCAAAAAATATGGAAAGGTATTTATCTGTCATTCATTTCAGGCATAGACAAACTGTCAGCCAGCAAATAGATAGCTGATCAGCTACTGTTAATTGCTTCTGTTCCTTTCCCCAGCCTCTGCACACCTCCCACTGCTTTTTTTGCAGTACTTCTGTTTCACCATTTTTTCTTAAACTAGTTAACAGGATCACATTACTTTAAACTAAACTCAGTAATTCTCAGGACATAAACGAAGCTCTTATTGCTCATGTGCCTGTTCTTACCTTATTGTTTTCTCTCTCCCTTTCCAACAAATGCCTGCAGAGAAAAGGAAGTTTCGTTCCCCAACAGTTTAGCAATGGGAAATCTGTGCTCTTCCAGATATTGTTGAACTATAACTCAAAGAACACGAAGAAGACAGGACCAATAGTGAGGGATACATCTGGTCAATCACATGTTCACTCAAGGTTCAAGATTGAACACTGGTTCTGAATGTAGGATCTAAGGCAGATGCATTAAACTTGGGGCCTGTGGGCCATATACAGTACTGGACTGCTTGTAATGCATCCCCAGAAGAGCATCAGATTGTGTATTTATTTACATTGAGCCATGGTGGCGCAGTGGTTAGAGTGCAGTACTGCAGGCTACTTCTGCTGACTGCTGGCTGACTGCAATTTAGCAGTTCAGATATCACCAGGCTCAAGGTTGACTCAGCCTGCCATCCTTCCAAGGTGAGTTAAACGAGGACCCAGATTGTTGGGGACTGACTCTGTAAACCATTTAGAGAGGGCTGTAAAGCACTGTGAAGTGGTATGTAAGTCTAAGTGCTACTGCTATTAACTTCACTGTATATTTTAGATACAGCTAAAGACAATTCTTCTTTGCCCAATGTGGCCCATACAAGCCAAAAGGTTGCACGTTTCTGGTCTGAACGATGCACTTCCCATGTAACTCAATGTAAGATCTAGATCAGTGGACATTTGTGGGTATTTACGGAGAAAATAAATTGGGCACCAATATGGGAACTCCAAAATGAATTGAAACAGACAACAGGAATGGAAAGGCTACTACAAAAGTCCATCTGAGCCAAAATCCTACCAAAGGCATCAAATAAGACATACGCCAGAAATACTGCAAATAGGTGTGTTAAAATAAGTTATTCACCTAGCAATCAGTGTCTTAAAAATAAGTAGGGTTCATAGAGCCCTACCTAAAATTCATCTGCAAACCATCAGAGGTTTACTTTCCAATATCTTCTCATGAGTAGTCCCTTAATCCTGAGAAATTTGACTTCCTCAATTCGGCCATCAATTAAGCTCATATCATGTAATACAATACAATAGCAGAGTTGGAAGGGACCTTGGAGGTCTTCTAGTCCAACTCCCTGCCTAGGCAGGAAACCCTATACCATTTCAGACAAATGGCTATCCAACATCTTCTTAAAGACTTCCAGTTTTGGGGCATTCACAACTTCTGGAGGCAACTTGTTCCACTGATTAATTATTCTAACTGTCAGGAAATTTCTCCTCAGTTCTAAGATGCTTCTCTCCTTGATTAGTTTCCACCCATTGCTTCTTGTTCTACCCTCAGGTGCCTTGGAGAATAGTTTGACTGCTTCTTCTTTGTGGCAACCCCTGAGATATTAGAACACTGCTATCATGTCTCCCCTAGTCCTTCTTTTCCTTAAACTAGACATACCCAGTTCCTGCAACAGTTCTTCATATATTTTAGTCTCCAGTCCCCTAATCATCTTTGTTGCTCTTCTCTGCACTCTTTCTAGAGTCTCCACATCTTTTCTACATCATGGCGACCAAAACTGAATGCCGTATTCCAAGTGTGGCCTTACCAAGGCCTTATAAAGTGGTATTAACACTTCACGTGATCTTGATTCTATCCATCTGCTTATGTAGCCTAGAACTGTGTTGGCTTTTTTGGCAGCTGCTGCACACTGCTGGCTCATATTTGTATGGTATTTCAAGAGAGCATTGCAGAGAATGGCTTCTCTGATGCGTTTTGTGGCTGGTCGTTTTCTAGCTTTCCCTCCAAAGAATCATCTTCATGGATGGGTTATTATACTTCACATCCCTCTGGGTTTAAAATAAGTGGGTTAGGCTGTGATCCTTTTGTCAACATTCACTTTCCCCAAAAAAACTTCTGATATATGTGCAACTCTGCAGCGGACCGACCTCAACCTCTTTTTCTTTTTCTTTTTTTGATTATTAATGGTCTAGTTGTGGAGCAAATCGACAAAGAATTAGGTTGTGCTTAAGTTAAAGGGAAGACATTCTTAGATGCTTTTTAAAGACCGTTTTCATGCTTTAAGTGCCTCTCTCTGGAATGATGTCTGTAGTCATTCTAGTGGGAATGTGTGATCTGCATTTAGACTGCATTGGCAAGATACAGGATGCAGTGGACCATGTAAGTATCAATTTTCCATAGTGGGCACAATGTGTGTAATTATAGACTATTCTGGGGTTTACAGCCATGAAGAATCTTTGCAACTAGCATTAAATGCTTATGGAACTATTTTGAAATGTTTCCAGCAATGTGTTTTTTGAGGAAGAGGTGACCTCTTTCCCCTATCTCTCATAAATGATCCCTCTTTTTTAGATGTACAATGTCTCATGAGTAATGCTATATACAGGGGATGTCCTCTGGAGCGTCCTTGCTGCTTTCACTAGAGAATGACAAAAGCAGAGTTACAGAATCATACTACAAGCTGTGGCCATTTTGTATGTGAGTGCCATATCATTTTGCCCATGTGGTAGAATGTAGTCCAGATTCCCAGGAGGAAAGGAGTACATTCCAGAGGAGCAAACAGCAGTGAAGTTAAATAGTTTGGGCAGGAGAAACAGAGAGATAAGATGCTTCACCCTGGTAGTTCTCAGAGAATATGTTTAATAGTGCATTTAGTCTGCTTTATTTTGGCAAGATTCTGTCTATAGGTGAGGAATAATGAAGGAAACTGCTTAGAAGAATCTCAACATGTCTTTCTTAATTTTTGGAGCCTGATAACCCCACACCTCATCCTGCTATCCAGATAAGCAAGTATTTTCATATCACGCCTAGCTGGTTTTCAAGAAGAGGTAAAAAGATTGTATAATCCATAAATACCGAAGGTATCAGCAAAAAAAGGGGAGAGAATAAGTGTTGCTTCCATAGTTCTGGATTCTTAAGAGTCGGAGGAGAGCAGAAAATAGAAGAGCTTATGCAAGGGAAGAAGCAACATTCCATTTTAGTGCCTAAGTATCTATTATTTAACATTCTACATTGAGCCTGTATTCTGTGAGAATAGAAAGGCTGAAGGTGGAAGTAACATTTGCAACAACTGTCTCAGTGGATTATTCATGGGTGGTTCAGTTTGGTTTTACTATTTTCCTTCCGAAAGAACATCCATGCAAGTGAACTTTAAAACATTTTGTAGTTTTACCCATGCTGCATTCAGGCTGTGTTCCATACCACAAAGCACTATTCATGCGCTAATATCTGTAAATGTCCTTTATTCATCTTACTTGGTGCTTACTTGGACTTGTGAATATGGGTTTATAAATTTGCTCTAAAGATTGGACACTAGGCCAGAAGAGCTGACCAAATGTTATGCATAAAAATTAGCTTTCCTCATATATATATTTTTTAAACATTCTCAAGTTCCATGCATCACATCACACTCGTGTTGGAAGCACCAAAGTGCTTCTGGAATGAAACGATTAGCCAGTGACATCACCATTGCCAGGGGATGGTCAGTTTGGGGTTCTTTCATGTCCCTGGAAGGAGCTAGAGCAAAAGATGGGAGCTCACCCTGCCCCATGGCAGCCCTCAGTCTTGAACCCAAACTTGCTAACCTCCAACCCAGCATCCTAACCATATAAGCCACCATGCTGCTTACTAAATTCCATGAATATTAACATATATAAATGATTATAATGCTTCCAACCCCACCCCCCAAAATTTTTTTAGCCATTACAGAAATCTCGTCCATGCCTTCCTTGGGTTTGTGATGGACAACGTGGAACAAAACTCACTCACAGATTCAATACACACCAGTAGCTTTGAAGTGGCAAATAAGAGCCCCATCTGGTAGAATAAAGTAATATATGGCAGAAGGGGATTGCCCCTATGGTAAGGTGTTAATACAAGACAGATTACTGTTAGCAGATGCTGCTGCCTATGTCTCACCCAGGGAGAGCTGCTGTTTCAGTGCCCATAGAAACTTTCTGAAATTTTATAAAGGCCATGTGATCTTCAGTAGCTCTTAGAGATCCACTGAGCTCTACTGCATGAGCAGGTAGAAAAATCCATGAGATATGAGACCTGCTGATGAAAGCCATGTTCTCTGGAATGAATGGTGCAAGGATAGTAGCCAATAATTCATGAGAGATAGCCATCAATCATCAAGGATTATCAAGAGAGACATAGATAACAAGGAAGATTATGAGAGATAAAGAGTAGGATCTGCCTCTCACTATACAGACTTGGCTCTGTTTTTCTAAAATAAGCTGCTGACAAAATGAAGTCGTCTTCAAGGTTCCTTAGCAAAATCCTCTTGGCTAACATCCTTCACAAAAAGAATTCACTTATGAATTTCAGAAATCAAATGAATCTATGGTCCATGGTGTTAGACAAAAAGAAAAACATTCTGTCTAACTTTGGGGTCTTTTGTATGCCACTAATAAAGTCACAAGGGGTAAGGAGGGAGGGGGATGGGGGGGAGGGAGAGAGAGTTTTGCAAAAGCAAGAAGCCTGAGCAGAAACTCTTAAAGCATCCACTTCATAACCCAGCAGCAAAATAGTACAATGAAATGCGAAATAATGGACTCTGGTTGAATCTTTTCTGGGTCTCCGTCTAGACAGTTCTTGCTACAAAAACCCACTCCAGGTTTCTTTCAGGATCTGCCTAGGGTAGAACTGAGCAGACATAAACACCCTGTGTAATTGAACACCAAGGCTATAGGCAGAAGCATTTCCATCTTGGCAAAGCATCATATGCTTAAAGTGATTTAATCCACAAGACAGACATATAAAAGATTTCTGTTTTAATTAAAGCTCCATTGAATGTTTGCTGTCTTATCTGAAGGTCAGTGTGCTTTCCTGATTCCCAGTTCTAAGTCAAGAGTGGGCCATAGTTTACTTCTAACAGTGACCATGAGCTACTCCATTGTATAGTTTCTGGAACAACATACATTAAAATATATCAATTGGATCAGTGTTTCTCAACTAACCTGCAGTCTGAAACTTTCTTAGCAAATAAGCACTCTCCATGGTGCTGATTGTCGTCTGCTTGAGCTGCAAATGAATATCCTCACAAGCTGCAAGTTAGAAGATTAATTTAAGATAATTCTAGAGCCCACACAGAAAGCAGGTATTTCGATATACACATTAGCAATAGCAATAGCACTTAGACTTATATACCGCTTCACAGTGCTTTACAGCACTCTCTAAGCAGTTTACAGAGTCAGCCTATTTCCCCCAACAATCTGGGCCCCATTTTAGCAACCCCAGAAGGCTGAGTCAACCTTGAGCCAGTGAGAATCAAACTGCTGGCAGTCGGCAGTCAGCAGAATTAACTTGCAATACTGCATTCTAACCACTAAGCCACCTAATGTAGTTATAAGTTTCTTGGAAAATATGATCCACAAAATGTGGGTATTCACCTAACATACAATTTTGGGAGGCATGTAAAAAGACAAGAAGAGAGACCAATTAAATCTGATGCTGAAAAGCATTTTATATCAGTGATGAAATATTGTAATTCTCACAGTACCCTTTTGCTCCCCTTGATTTTTGAATGCAAAGACCCTCAGTCAGTTTCCTGGCCATTACTGCATTAGCCTGCAAAACACAATTGCTGCAAAATGTTGGTCTAGTGGTTAATGCACCAGGCTAGAAAGAAAAGCCAGCTAGGTGACTTTGAACCAATTGCTCTTTCTCAACTCATCTCACCTCACAGGGTTATTGTTGTTGGGGAAAATAGAAGGAAAAAGAGGTATTTGATATGTTAGCTATTTGAATCTTTTATCAAAATAATAAAGGCAGTAGGTGTGTGTGTGTGTGTGTGTGTGTGTGTGTGTGTGTGTGTGTGTGTGAGAGAGAGAGAGAGAGAGAGAGAGAGAGAGAAATGATAGCTAGCTAGATAGCTAGATGGAGGGAGGGAGGAAGTGGGGGAGGAAGGAAGGAAGGGAAGGAAAGAAGGGAGGGAGGGGGGAAGGAAGGAAGGGAAGGAAAGAAGGGAGGCATAATTGGGAGAGGGAGGGAGGGAGAGAAGGAAGGAAGGATGGAAGGAAGAAGGAAGGAAGGAAGGAAGGAAGGAAGGAAGGAAGGAAGGAAGGAAGGAAGGAAGGAAGAGATTCTGTTCTTAAATTGATATCTTAATTGGCAGTTATGGTTAGATGAAGTTTTGGAATTTCCTGTAATAAATCTCTAAGTGCAGTATGGCCCTGGAACAGCTTTTAATGTTCTTTCTCATAACATTTTGTGTTATATTATTTCTACTGAAAGCCAAAATTTTTTGCTTAGACTGCCCTGCCTCTAAATCTCATTTGCTGACAAGTAGTCAAACTTCATTTACAGGTGGACGAGGCTGTGACTGGGACACTTCAACTTCTGCTGTTCTTCCACTCTGGCCTTCCAGGAATTATCTCAAGCTTTGGATATAAATTTTACCTTATTTTACCAGAAAACAAACTATCTGTAAGGTGAAAACAGATGTGGTAGCCTTCTTGCTTTGTGACATAAAGGTATTCTATATTATTTTCAGTGTTTTTTTTTTATTTTGGACTAGCGGGATGACCGTGTTTTGCAACAAAACTGTGTGATCGGGCAATGCAGGAGAAATCCAGTTCATTCCAGTCCAATCCATTGGCTCAGTGGTGGTTGGTGATTAAAACACATAAGAGAATATTGCTCCCACCACCTTCAGTCCGACAGTAGTTCCATAGGTGGAAAGCACAGACATTTTGGTGAGGTACCAACGTTTAGTACTGTAAGGAGCCCCAGACGGTTCTTGAATGAAGGAATGGAATGTGAGGCAACTGGCAGTTGGAACAGAGTTCTTTTCAGGTAGGAAGGGGGAGTAGAACTCCTTAGCATCAGAGCGTGTTAATTACTATATAAGAAATACTAATAATCTGATGGTCATTTCAAAAAATCCTATCTTAGCGAGCACCTAGAAGCCAAAAGGAACATATGTGCTGAATTTCAAGTTTGTAGGCTTTATGGTTCTGGAGATTTCGTGATGAGTGAGTGGTACTTGGCTTTTATATATATATAGAATATAACATCATGTATCTCGTTTCTAACATGGCGCCAATGTGCTTGGGTCCTTTTTGTTAGGAGCAATATCTTAACATTACTGTTGGTGTGAAATTTCCTTTTCGGGTTCATTATTTTCAGTTTCATCCTTCCCCTTTGTGTGAATTATGGATGTGTAATATCATATTGATAGCATGCCACAAGGAAGATATATTTAGTGCAATTTTGCCTCTGATCGTATTATCTTTGTGCTGTGTTTTGCCAAAGTGCTGGACTTTGTGTTTGCACATCTCAACCTTGGGTGGTCACATCTGAGGTCAGTAAAATGTATTTTGCTTTTTTTACTAGCTGTCTTAAATCCATCATTCAAGCTTGGCTCAAAAATAGCATAGTTAAAATTCAAGTTTTAAGCATGACAACTCAGTGGAATTCCTACCTTTGATATAAAAATTCAAGTTTGATTACCAGAAGCTTTCTTTATTTTACAGGTGTTCCTCAGTGAACAACCATTACTCAGCAACTGTTTAAATCTACAAGGTGTGGTTACATCTGGTCCTCATATTTATGGCCATTGCAACACCCCATCATCCTGTGCAGTGTTTATGATTTGCAATTTTCTATTTCTAGCAGGACTACCAGATCCCGTAACAACTTTGTTCCCTATGCCATCCCACTTGTAAACTTTTGCAAGATTCATTTTTTTCGCTATGCACCTGTATACATCTGAACTAGACTGTGTTGTTTCTCTGTGTCATATAATATACTATCTGATAACCTGGTGTTACCCCGGTATTTATTTATCCCAACTGTCCTTCCATGTCGCCGCAATTTGTAGTGTTGGATTTTCTCCCTTACCAGAAGGAGCCCCTTTGTGGAGTAATGTGAAACTGTTACCATGGCAACTCCACAGCACTGTACAGTAGAAGCCAATTTAAGGCACTACGGTAGAAGGCATTTTAAGGCACAACAGGCTGTATCTTAACAGAACCCCAAGGGGTGTTAGGGGTATCTTACCACACAAGTATTTGTTTCCAGAGGGTAAGTAATCTGTGTACAAAGTTTGATTGAAATTGCTCAAGGCATTTCAGAGTTATGCTGGAACATACACATGCATACACACAGCCAGATAGATAGGTAGGTAGGTAGGTAGGTAGGTAGGTAGGTAGGTAGGTAGGTAGATAGATAGATAGATAGATAGATAGATAGATAGATAGATAGATAGATAGATAGATAGATAGATGTAGGTATATACAAGATTTTGTATTTCTTTCTTTCTTTATAGTTTTGTCATGTTTATGTAGTGTACATTGGAGGGAGAGACCCTCTGAGAGCTAGAGGCAATGAAATTTCATTTTCATGTATGCCAATTAACGTACATTCAGAGTGACAATAAAGTTATTCTAAGTCTAAGTCTAACCTTCCCTGACACTTCCAACAAACAATGTCATTGGAGAATAGAATAGAATAACAGAGTTTGAAGGGACCTTGGAGGTCTTCTAGTCCAACCCCCTGCTTAGGCAGCAAACCCTACACCATTTCAGACAAATGGTTATCCATCATCTTCTTTAAAATGTCCAATGTTGGAGCATTTACAGCCTCTGGAGGCAAGCTGTTCCACTGATTGATTGTTCTAACTGTCAGGAATTTTCTCCTTAGTTGTAAGTTACTTCTCTCCTTGATTAGTTTCCACCCATTGCTTCTTGTCTTACCCTCAGGTGCTTTGGATAATAGCTTGACTCCCTCCCTCCCTGTGGCAGCCCCTGAGATATTGGAACTGCTAACATGTCCCCCCTATGAAGCTGGCAGGAAGTATCATGTCATAGTCGTAGGATGCCCTCGCTTAATGACTCACTTAAAGATGGCAACTGAAACAGATGGAACTGCCATCCCTACTATATATATTTACAACTGCATTGGTTAATGACAGAGTTTCCAGACCCAATTATCATTGTTAAGTGTAAAGTATTAGGTATAACTCCTTGTAGTTATATAATGTTGAACAGGGTACAGTCATTTTGTCGATGCCACTGTTAAACAATTAACTGTGAGAGTTGTTCATTTGTTACAGCCCAGAAATGTGCAAATAGGTTGAAATTATTTATGCCAATGGCATAGCTTAATACTGCTCAACAGGTATCGGGATGCAGCCATACAGATGATCACAACAGAATTCATGGGGAGGGAGGGGGAAGAGTTGTAGTTTTATCAATCGTGGGGGACAAATTGGTAATCAACCCCGACCAGCCTGAAGTATGCCTTCATTTCATTAATCTGGTTGATTGCAATATGTTCCGTGTTGGGCTATTTGAAGGCTCTTTGTAAAGCACAAACAATCTGGAATGAAAGCGGAGAGATGCTGTGTGCACTCATTAAACAAATTCACATAATATCTGTCTTGCAAGGAATGTACTTCCTGGGCCCAATTCAGAGTGACAGAGATGACCTTTAACATTCTAAATAATGTGTGTCCAGAATGTCTCTTCATCTCAGCTAAAGAGGCAAAGTGATTGGGGGGAAGGGCTGTGGAGGAGAAGTTTGTCTTTTTCCCTGTTTTGATAATAGTAAAATCTTATGGTGAAAATGTGGGGTGGGGAAGCTTTCCTATTGCCCAAATGTATAGACCGGTGATGGTTAACCTTTTCAACACCGAGTGCCAAAACTGGAGCATGTGTGAGCAATAGCAATAGCAATAGCAGTTAGACTTATATACCGCTTCATAGGGCTTTCAGCCCTCTCTAAGCGGTTTACAGAGTCAGCATATTGCCCCCTAACAATCCGGGTCCTCATTTTACCCACCTCGGAAGGATGGAAGGCTGAGTCAACCTTGAGCCGGTGAGATTTGAACCGCTGAACTGCAGATAACAGTCAGCTGAAATGGCCTGCAGTACTGCACCCTAACCACTGCGCCACCTCGGCTCTACACACACTGGAGCACCGAAACCTGGAAGAGAACAATTGGCTAGGGCGCATGCACCATGGACCAGCTGGCCAGCATGCATGTGCATGATGGAACCCAGAAGAGCATCTGGTAACAGTCCGTGTGCCCACAGAGAGGGCTCTGGTTGCCACCTCCAGCACGCGTGCCATACAGAGGTGGTATTCAGACAGTTCTGACAGGTTCTGGAGAACCGGCAGCAGAAATTTTGAGTAGTTTGGAGAACCGGCAAATAGGCTGGCCCTGCCCACCGCTTCCTCCCTCCTGATCTTCTTTTGTTGCTCTGAACAGGAGAACGGAGCTGGCAGGTTAGTGGGGTGGGGAGGAAATTGGGATTTTGCAGTATCCTTCCCCTGCCATGCACATGAAGATAGATGGATGGATGGATGGATGGATGGATGGATGGGCAGGCAGGCAGGCAGGCAGACAGATGATAGATGGATGGATGGATGGATGGATGGATGGATGGATGGATGGATGGAGGGAGGGATGCCATGCCCACAAAGCCACACCCACAGAACTGGTAGTAAAAAAAAAAACGAATCCCACCACTGGTGTCATAAGTTTGCCATCATGGGTATAGACGATTCAGCTACATAGAAGCCAGATAGATAGATAGGTCTGGCTGGATTGTACACTTGGTTTGATGTTTCGGAGGGAAAATAATTTAGTAGATCTGTGATCTATCTGGCATTTAACTTTTTATAACAATAGTCCATTTCATCCGCTACATCGATCTTTTTATTGTATTCTAATTGGATAGCTTAGCTATTTTTATCAGCAGTGTAATTTGTTGTGTCATGGTATCTGAAGAACTCTAGGAAAATGAGAGGGAAGCGAAATAAAAGAAAATAGTGTGGGCAGGTGGGAGATATAAACAGGTCGAAGAAAATGGAATCTGTTGGTAAACTATGCACAGTAGGGTTATACAAATATTTTTAGAAGTTGTGGAAGGTGAGATTTAAAACAACGACAAGCAGAGGGTGGTTCCAGTTTGCCTTCACTTTTTCAGACAGAGATAGTAGCACTGGAGTAAGTTTTTAAATGGTAGAAACTGAAGTTCATTTTCATAGAAATTACAAAAACAGATTAGATGGATGGATGGATGGATGGATGGATGGATGGATGGATGGATGGATGGATGGATGGATAGATAGATAGATAGATGGAGGAATAGAGGGATGATAGATAGATGGATAGAAGGTTAGAGATAGATAGATAGATAGATAGATAGATAGATAGATAGATAGATGGATGGATGGATGGATGGATGGATGGATGGATGGATGGATGGATGGATGGATGGATAGAGGAAGGAATAGAGGGATGATAGATAGATGGAGAAAGGGATAGAGGGGTAGATAGATAGATAGATAGATAGATAGATGGATGGATGGATGGATGGATAGAGGAAGGAATAGAGGGATGATAGATAGATGGAGAAAGGGATAGAGGGATAGATAGATAGATAGATAGATAGATAGATAGATAGATAGATAGATATAGATAGAGGAATAGAGGGATGATAGATGGATAGAAGGTTAGAGATAGATAGACAGTTGGTTGGATGGATGGATGGATGGATGGATAGAGGAAGGAATAGAGGGATGATAGAGGGATGATAGATAGATGAATAAAGGGATAGAGGGATAGATAGATAGTTAGAGGGATAGAGAGATGGATGCATTGATGGATAGAGGAATGGTGGGATAGAGGGATATAGATGGATGGATGGATGGATGGATTGATAGATGGATGGATAGAGGGATAGAGGGATAGATGGATGGATAGAGGGATGGAGGGGTGGGTGGAGGGATTGAGAGACAGATGGATGGATGGATAGATAGATAGATGATAGATTAGATGATAGAATAGATAGATGATACATAGATATAGATAAATAGATATGACAGAGAATTATCTTTTCTTTTTTCTTTTCTTTTCTTTCTCCAACAAAGCAAGTTTCTAGGTCAAATGATAATGGGGGGAAAAGTCTCCACTGGATGCCAAAGCAGGGAGTCATAATTTCTTAGCATTCCAGAAACGCTAATAAAGAATAGGGGTTGAATAAGAATAGGGAATGTCTCCTATACTAGTTTCATAGAGTGGGGCCATGTGGGTGAGAGATCATAACAAGTAAATAAAGAACAATCTGCCTGACTGCTGGGTAAAATTGTCGGAGCTAGTGCCATTTCATTTGCACTGTCTGATCGTCTCAGCATCCACGTATTTTATTTAAAAATAAATCCTTTTCTAGGAAACAAAAAGTACAGAGACGGAAAGACAACATATATATATTCATAGCAGTCAAGCTGCCTTTATGGCCTCAATTTTATGTGAAAGAAACAAGTTGTCCTGGTTTGCAAGGCAATTTTGAATCCATGCAAGAAGCAAAAATGAGGAGGAGGAGGAGGAGGAGGAGGAGGAGGAGGAGGAGGAGGAGGAGGAGGAGGAGGAGGAGGAGGAGGAGGAGGAGGAGGAGGAGGAGAAAGGAGGCACCAAAGCTCCTTGATGTTCCTGGATTGAGTGTTGTTTTAAAAAAATAGCATATCGTTCTACCACATGTCAACAAAGATCGTACTGTGGGGACAGAATGGGCTTGGTACATGAAATCCCAACATCTTAGAAAAGTGTTTTATAAAGAAAGGGATGTGGTGGCTCAGTGGCTAAGATGCTGAGCTTGTCAATCAGAAAGGTTGGTAGTTTGGCAGTTCGAACCCCTAGTGCTACGTAATGGAGTGAGCTCCCATTACTTGTCCCAGCTTCTGCCAACCTAGCAGTTCAAAAGCAATGCAAGTAGAAAAATAGGGACCACTTTGGTGGTAAGGTAAAAGCATTCCGTGCACCTTCGGCATTTAGTCATGCCGGCCACATGGCCATGGAGACATCTTTGGATAGCGCTGGCTCTTCGGCTTTGAAACGGAGATGAGCACCGCTCCTTAGAGTCAGGAACAACATATGTACGAAGGGAATCTTTACCTTTAAAGAAAGCCTGATAAAATGGGCATTGCCTGTAAAATTAGTGAAAATCTAAATGGTTTTGAAATTCAATTGTGGATGGTTTTGCAATACATATACATTTTTTTAGGTCGAATTCCTAAGGGAGTTCTGTGTTGTTGTTTTGCTTTGGCAATCTGCAGAAGGATTATGGAAGTTTGTTGGGTTTCAAAACTTGTTACGAATCTAAACTTGTTCTAATTAGACTACAGTTGGAGAAGTGAATGACAGTTTTTGTAATGGGTTTTACTTAAAATCAGTTAAATTCTATGTTTTCTATGGGTAACTTGAATAGAGTCATCATCATAGCATTTATTGTCATTGTACATGATGTATACAGCAACATTGGTTTAGCTTCTACTGGTGCAATCCATAACAGAAAATACAAAACAACATGAATAGTATAGAGCATAATCCTTATACAAGTAATTGGGGGCGGGAACCCTAGTCATACATTTCCACATGTGTGTGGTGTGATTGTGGTTTAGAATCTGACAGCCCAAAGATAGAAACTATTTTTCAACCAATTTGTCCAACTGGCTATGTTTCAATGTCTTCTGCCCAATGGTAAAAGTGAAAAGAGACACTGGCCAGGGTGTGAATCATCCCTAAATATCTTCCTTACTCTGTTGAAACAGCAAGACCTGGCGACGTCATCCAGTGGTGTTAGAGGGCGACCAATGGTTTCTTGTGCCGAATTGATCACTCTGTGATCAGTTAATCTTTCAATTAATCAATTAATAATCTTCCTGATGTTATCATATCCTTTAAGTTAAGAATTTGGGGCCACCACATAAAAGGCTCTGTCTTTGGGCTCATGAAACTCTTTTTTTTTTTCCAGAGGCTGCATTTAAAGCTCACGCATATGTCCTTCTGTAAGTCTGCTCTCCAACCATTTAGAGACGGAACAGAAAGTCTTTGCGAACTGAATAGCTCCATCTGTACCTTCAGAGCTCTGGAGCCGTTAGAAATGACTTGATCGGGGTATTTGTATCTCAACCATCTGTCCTCTTTGGCATAATTATAGTTTTATCAGTGCCTTCGCTGTGATCCCATCATTCTCTGCAAAAGGTGTGAGCAGCCAATGATTAGATGTGAGCATGACACTGATTACTACTTAATTAGCAAGGCGAGTAAACTGCCATTTAGTTTGGGGAAATAATACAGTACTTCTCCCAAGAATGTTGTTTCAAAACACAGAGACATGAGTCTTTGGTATGTATTTTGATGTCTACCCATAGCCAGGATATTTTTCAGAGGACAGAAAAACATTGCAGTCTTATATCCTATGGCTTCAGGCCAGAAGCGATAACAGAATATCAGAGTAACAGAGTTGGAAGGGACCTTGTAGTTCTTCTAGACCCCCTGCTGAAGCAGGAGACCCTATTATCATTCCAGACAAGTGGCTGTCCAGTCTTAAAAGCCTCCAGTGATGGAGAACCCACAACTTCTGAAGGCAAGCCATTCCACTGGCTTCATTGTTCTCACTGTTGAGAAATTTATCCTTAGTTTTAAGTTGATTCTCTCCTTGATTAGGTAGTAAGCCCTAGGTATGAGAAATTCAACTTATGTAGTCCTTATGGCCTCATTGGTGACCAGAATTTCTGTTGTAAGACAGTTGTTAAGTGAGTTTTGCCCCATTCTTTCTTGCCACAGTTGTTAAGTTCATCCATGCAGTTAAGTTAGTAACATAGTTGTAAAGTGAATCTGGCTTCCCCATGGACTTTGCATGACAGAAAGGTCACCAAAGAGGGTCACGTGACCCCGGGACACTGCAAACAAACCAATGGTTTCAGTCAATTTCAGTCAATGGAAATTGAACTACTTCTGGCTCCGAGAACAGCAAATACCTATTCAGCGTTTACACAAGGGTTCTGTTTAGCTTCATTGTGTGTGGCTATCACCTTTTAAGAAAGTGTGATGATGGTTTATAAGACTTCTATAGATGTCCCTGTTGCGGAGTCAAATAGCAGTTTAACAGAGTTGTTCACCTAATGTTGTTTTCGACAAGATTTATGATTATGCTAGGACTTTAAGTCACTTCTTTCATTTGTTTTGGATTCTTCTGCCTTCTTCTCTTTGAGGTGGCTCCTTATTCACATAGTGATATTCTGACTAAAAATGTTTAACTTCTATTCCAGAAGAACAACAGCAATAAAATCAAGGTAATGAGTATTTTACTGTATATGATTGGAGGGAAAATGGAACAATGAAGATATTCAGTTTTATTGCAAAGGTTAGAAGTTTTTCTTTTTTAATATTTTTTTGTTGAGTTGAGGATATATGTGTCTAGCTGTGGTATAAAAATAAAACTATTGCTATCTCATTCCTGACTAGTGTCTTCATAATGACACTTAATATTATCTATATTTTCATCTTGATAGGTAAGGAGTCTAGACTCACTCAATGCTATAAAGGTTTTATTTTGCCATTATGATCTATTGTGACTGGATGTTAATGAATTCAACCCACAGTCCTAAAGAAACAGGCATTTAAAAAAAAATCACCATAGAAAGGCATTATTTCATGATGTGCTTTTATCTAGTATTGACAAGAGATTAATCCCTTTATGGCTCAAGATTCATTAAAATGTTGCTGGAGAGAAAAGGGCTAATATAATTCTGGACCAAGGTAATACCGAGGTTGTCTCAGTAAAATACAGGGAAGGATTATTCTTTCACAAGGGCACTGAAATATAGGTTGAAATGTTTCTTGTTATCCTCTAAATGCAATATTAAGAAACGTAGAAATAGCTAAGACAGAAATTCTAGAGCCTGTTAAATACTCTACCAAGACCCTTATGGTATTACAGAAAGTAAAGGTAAAAGTTTCCCCTGTCCAGTCATGTCTGACTCTAGGGAGCAGTGCCCATCTGGAACCAGCAATGTTTAAAGATATTTTTGTGGCCCTGTGGCCAACATGTTGTGGCTCGCCAGCAGCCAGCAGAGCTGGTAGCAGACTCAGACAGTGAGGAGGTTGGGGAGGAACATGGGCCAGTCCTGGAGTCTGGGGAAGGCTCTGATGAGGGCTCTGTGTCAGAGGCAGAGATGGGATCAGGGCTGTGTGACAATTAACAGCTGCCTTCGGAGTCAGACATCAGTGGGGCAGAAGAACAGCTGGAGCCTGTTCCCAGTGTGTGCATATGCAGAGCTGCCAGGAGAAGGAAACAGCTAAGGGACAAGCGTTGACTCAGGAGTAAAGTCACAGGTGGACAGTGAATGGCCCCTCCCATAGGGAATAAAGAAGAGCGAAAGGGGAAGGCAGTTTGCAGGAGACATTAGTTCAATTCATTAGGGTGAAGATCTCTTACTGACTTCTTGCCAAATATTGTCTACTAAAATGTGGTGTTTGGAAGACATCAGCCTGGCAGCTCTCCAAGCCTGATTAAGGTCTGTAGTTGTGAAATCTCTTCAAAGTCTGTTGGCCAGGACTTTGCTGGAGAGGAGTTCACTTTAAACTAAATAAAAGGTGTTTTATCGGGATGAGGAGTCTGCTTCATGCTTTTGGGAAGCCTGGGTCAGAATACAACATGATTTTTTCTTTAGCAAGGCAGATGGAATGCTGTTTCCTTCCCAACGAAGTGGTACCTATTTATCTATTTGCTTTTGCTTGCTTTCGAATTGCTAGGTGGGCAGGAGCTGAGGCAGGAAAAAGAACTCACCCTGTCCCTCCCTGCTTGGGTCTTGAACTGCCCACCTTCCAGTCGACAAGTCCCAGCATCTTAACCACTAGGCCACTGCACCCTTTTTAAAGGTATCACAGAGCCTCTCTTCAAACAGTTCTAATACCGGAAGGGAAATTTGATGTTGTAAATCTCCTTCTCCAAGCCTCCAGTCCTGAGGTTTGAGGTTTGAGCCTCCAGTGTTGAGACTTCAGGGAAGAGGAAATTGGGGTGTGAGCTTGTATAACATAAGTACAACATTGGACACATTGCTTCCATTGTGTCCATTGGACACAAGGATCCACGTACACTCAATTCTTCCCAATAAATGCAAGGGGAAGAAATGCTCATTAAATTGAACAAAGAAGATAGATCTAGATAAATGAAGATAGTTATATGGGGGAAATCAGAGAAGATCTTGTCAGTTAATTTTTCATGGATGGGATGTGAGGTGGAGTGCTTTTTGGCTATGAAATTATATGTGTGGGGAGAAAACAAAAGGGAGTCTATCTTGAACTGGAGTGGCCAATCATCTCCCCGTGATCCACAGTCATTTTCACTTCCCCTACTTCAATTAGATCCTAATAGAAGAAATATATTAGACAGAATCTTCCATCCATCTTTTCAAATAGGGAAAGGACAGCAGGTGAGGAGGCAGCTGATCAGTGGAGACATATGTAATTGAAATAAAATATCACTCAGCACCCATAGCTGCCACTGTCTTACACTGAAAACAAGACCAAAGGACATGCTAAAGAATCTATAGTGTCTCGAGAATGACTCAAGTGAAGCAGATGCTTCTTTTTAATGAAGTGGGGAGAATGGCAAATGGATGATTTTCGTCAAATGGAAGGAGAGATTTCAACCCTGCCTGCCTAGATCTTCCAGAGAACGGCTCCCTACAGTTCTGCATTCATTTTTCCAATTTTACCTATTGCAGTTAACAATTGAAATCTCCTGGAACCTTAAAGGTTCGCATATTTATTATCAGATACTATTTTGTGGACCACGGTCCACTTCATTAAGTGCATGCATGGGATATGTATGTATGTATGTATGTATGTATGTACATACGTACGTACGTATGTATACATGCGCACATATACATATGCACACATATATCACAGCTGGTGTTGATGATAAAAAGAAAATGGTCAGAGAAGAAGAGAGGGAGAGGAGAGGGAGAGGGAAGAGAGGAGGATGAGAGGGAGGGAGGGGTAGTGAAAGAAGGGGAGGGAGAAGGAGGGGAAAGGAGAGCAAGAGGGAGCAAGAGGGAGAAGGGGAGGCAGAGGGAGCAAGAAGGAGAGGGGGAAGAAGGGGAGTGAGAGGGAGCAAGAGATGGAGAGGAAGGAAAAGGAGGAAGGGAAGGGGAGTCAGTGAGAGAAGGAGGGGAGGGGAGGGGGAAAAGAAAGGAAAGAACAGGAGAAGATGAGGGAGGGGAGGGCAAGAGAAGGCGACAGAGAAGGGAGAGCCAGTGACAATAACCGCCTATTAATTGCCAGGCATTGTCCATTAACAAAACAAAGGTTACGAGAGTCACACAAATTCTTACTCTGATAAACTGGATAACCCATTATGCATCCCTTCTTGGCCTTTTGACTATCAAGTGTCCTGTGCATGTGGAACATGTTATGTAATAACAAATCTGAGTCACTTTTTAAATCTTGAGAAATACTACTTCGACCTCCTGATGAAATTTAGTCCCACTGTTTTGCAGAGAAAATTGGAAATTCCTTTTTTTCCCCTCCTTTTTCAAGGAAGCCCCTTTGAGATCAATGGAGAATTGAAAAGACTCCCAGTAGCTTTTGGATATTACTATTTCTCAAGTCCAATTTATATCCGTGTCGTTCTTTCGCACCGAGGTGAGCTGGGTTATTGAATGAAAAGAGTAATGAGGAATGGCTCGCCAAGAATAGTCTTTATCAACACCACTTAGATTTAGATGTCATTGTGCATTGTGCGGGTTTTTCACTGTGGGTGAAAAATCCAAGACAATTGCCCTGAAAGTTTAACATCTCTATCTATTTTTTTTTACCTGTTCATAGTTTAACCGAAGTGGCGGCTCCCTTTGATGGATTTTTCTCTGTTTCCCACAAATAGGAAAGCAATATCATAATTAGAGGCACTAAGTGCCACAATTAAACAGGCCATAATGATCAAAAGGAGAGTCTCTTGTTAGTGGGATCGGCAGCATATAAATTAAATTAATGTATAAATAAAATAAAATAAAAACGTTGCTTCTAACAGCAGCCATTAAACTTTCAAAGAAGACATATAATTCTACTTCTTGCAAAATAGCAAAAATTGTGTGGGAGAAGATTATAAAATACAGAAACATGATCCATCACTTTGAAATGTTTCAACTAGATCATCTAGGTAAAGGTTCCCCTTGCACATATATACTAGACGTTCTCGACTCTAGGGGACGGTGCTCATCTCCCTTTCAAAGCCAAAGAGCCAGCACTGTCCAAAGATGTCTCCGTGGTCATGTGGCCGGCATGATTAAACGCTGAAGGCACACGGAACACTGTTATCTTCTCACCAAAGGTGGTCCTATTTTTTCTGCTGCATTTTTACATGCTTTCGAACTGCTAGGTTAGCAGAAGCTGGGACAAGTAATGGGAGCTCACTCTTATGCGGCGCTAGGGATTCGAACCGCTGACCTTTCTGATCAACAAGCTCAGCTTCTTAGCCACTGAGCCATTGCATCCCTGAAATAAAAACTTACATTAAAATTAGTTTTTAAACTAATAATTAAGCCCCTTAAAAATAGCAAAAATTGTGTGGGAGAAGATTATAGGACACAGAAACATGATCCAATACTTTGAAATCTTCCGACTAGGTCATCTAATAGGGCTCTATTGTTGGGAAATAAATTAAAAAGTACAGTGTTAATATTTGTTTTACAATTTCGCTTCTTGCACCCACCGCTCCCCGCAAAAGTAGCAGGATATCCCATTAGAATTATTTTAGTCTACTTATGGAATTGATGGCATAAAGTTTTGCTCAAGGGAAAAATATCATCCCACACGAAATCTCATATATTACATTAGTATCATGGGCCCTGATAGGCAATTCCTTGTCTTGACAACAATTTGTTTAGCGACCCTTTTAAGTTACAACAGCATTGAAAAAAAGTGGCTTATGACCATTTTCATACTGCATCCCTAGTGTCATGTGATCAGAATCCAGATGCTTGGCAATTGGCTTTATGACCGTTTTTCACACTTATGACCATAGCAGCATCCCTATGGTCAGAATTCAGGTGCTTGGCAACTGACTCATATATATGACGGTTGCAGAATCCTGGGGTCACATGATCCTCTTTTGTGACCTTCTGACAACCAAAATCGATGGGGAAGCCAGATTCACTTAACAATGGTGTTACTGATTTAAAATTGCAATGAGTCACTTAACCACTGTGGCAAGAAAGGTTGTAAAATGGGGCAAAACACTCTTAAGAGCTGCCTTGCTTAGCAACATGCATTCTGGGCTCAATGGTAGTCATAGGCCGAGGACTACCTGTAATAAGAGTCTATGGAGATTCTCAACCATCCAGGTCATGGTTGTCCCAGGTGTCCCAAGGTGCCTTTTCAGGAGACAACTGAAGCTTCTTCAGCTCTGATTTGTCTTTGAAGATGTTTCACTTCTCCTCCAAGAAGCTTCTTCAGCTCTGACTGGATGGTGGGGAAATGGAAGGATTTATGTCCCTTGTAGACAGCTGGTCATTTGCATTCTTTTAGAGAGTCATTGAGGATGCTTGGAGGTTTCTCTGCGTCCTTAGGGTCAAAGAATATAAATCCTTCCATTCTCCACCATCCAGTCAAAGCTGAAGAAGCTTCTTGGATGAGAAGCGAAACGTCTTCAAAGAAAAAACAAGAAAGTCCAGTGGGCCTCCTGAAAAAGCACTTTTGAGACTACCTGTAATAAGGCAAAATTTAAGTTAAGATTTCGGGGGAGGAGAAAAGAATTGTAGAGGATCAGTGCAGAGACAAGTTGGGGATTTTTATTTTCCAAAAGTTTGTAAATCTTCTCCACCAAATCCGAATACTATAGGCTAACATTTCATGTTGATTAACTGAAGTAGAATTTCTTTTCAAAACCTCTCTATAGTTGTTGGCCATATGTTTTCTCTGTTTTGCTTTGTTTTCTCTGTGGTGGTGGGAGGGGAGCATCATTTCATGGCATCTGTGGGGGAAGGTGTAAATAATCTTGCTTTCCTACACAACACTCAGCAAATGAAGAATAATCAGAATAATAATCTCATAATCAGTGCATTCCGATTCTGAGACCTTCCTCTATTTTCATTGATTTCTGGCTGGCTCATATATCCTAACTTCTGTGGATAAATGTTGGCCTCAAGCTTCTTCCAACATAATGAAATAGAAGACAGAAATGGGGGAATATAATGCAAATTCCAAACAGTGCCTTCAGTCTCAAACTCCTTCACTTATTGGAAGGATCTGTAGTTGAGACTAATTGTATAGAGCCATGAGGGCAAACCTATGACACACATGCCCTATGCAGAGCCATATCGCCTGGCATGCACGGCATTGCCTATTCCTCTTCTGATTTCTGGTGCACATGCGCGTGCAACAATCAGCTGCCATTCTTGCATGCGGCAGTGCTGGAAGCTGGAAGAACTGGTCTTCTGTTTTCCTGCATGAGCCTGCATGCCAACCAGCAGATAGTCGTGCGTGCATGCATGCGTGCCAGTAACCAGAAGGCTAGCTGGCTGGCATGCATGCATGCGCCAGAAACCAGAAGTTCCTTTTCCAGGCATGCATATATTCCCTGTGCAGCTCCTTTTTTGTGTTGCGGCCCAGATGTGTGTACGTGGGCATGCTCCCTTTTCAGCACTTGGTGCAAAAAGGTTCGCCATCACTGGTATAGAGGTTAGTTGGTTACAATCTGCTGTAGATATGACAATACAGGGAGATTGAAGGTTTTTAAGAGAGGCTGGACTGTTGTGGCCCACCACTGGCCAGCACAGCTGGCAGCAGAGTCAGACAGTGAGGAGGTTGGGGAGGAGCCTGGGCCAGTCCTGGAGGCTGGGGAAGTCTCGGACGAGGGCTCTGTGTTGGAGGCAGAGATGGGGCCAAGACCTTCGAAGCTAGACAGCAGTGAGGCAGAGGAACAGCCGGAGCCTGTTCCCAGTGTGCACATGCGCAGAGCTGCCAGAAGAAAAGAACAGCTGAGAAATCAGGGTTGACTTGGGAGTAAAGCCACAAGTGGGTGGTGAATGGCCCCTCCCATAGGAAATAAAAGAAGAGCAAAATGGGAATGGGCTTTTGCAGGAAACAATTCGCTCGCTCGCTCGCTCGTTTGTTTATTCGTTAATTTCAGGAGTGTAAAGATCTGTCTGTGAATCTCAGAGACGCTGTGCCAAGTCTTTCCTTGTACAGCACTGCATTTGGAAAATATTTACATGACAGCTTTCCAAGCTAGATAAGGTCTGTGGTCATAACTTCACCTTTGAAAGACTGTTTGCCAGGCCTTTGCTGAAGGTGAATGAGAGGAATTCACATTCGTTTAATAAAAGGGGTTTTGTTGGGACCAGGAATCTGCTTCATATTTTTTGGGGAAGCCTAGGTCAGAAGAGGGACTTCCACTTCTCTGGAATGGTATGGGGTTGGACTAGAAGATCTCCAAGGTCCTTTCCAACTCTGTTATTCTGTTATTTGTAACCAACTGATGGGGTTTCATACAACAGCATTTTTCTCATGTTATTAAAAAAATATCAGCTATAAAATTGCAAGTATGGTGCATCTTTTATTTGGGCCCTATAAAAACATACCGCCGTGATGATAAGGGGGACAACAATCATACCTTTACCTTTCTCATCCATCCTATCTAAGTTAAGCACATGAGGAGGGGATGTCTCCCTGTGGAGTTCAAAAGCAGGTCTCAATCTGATTCACATTGGCTCCTGCCTGAGTATCCAGTCAATTAAAGCTTCATCAGAAATCAATTTGTAAGACTCAGCTAAGATGTACTCATAGATCAGTCCAAGCCTGCCGATTATTATTGTAATGAGATAGTCCATTGATTAATTTAATATCTAAATCCTAAAATGCAATCTTGAAGAAATTGTCCTTAATTAGTTATCAGGATGAGTGACAACCATGTGAAATGAATGACAGGATCAGAACACCATGATCAAACAAGTCTATCTCAACACCATTAAATGTGTAGGAGGAAGGAGTGACAATGGGACAGCTCAAATAAATTTCTGCATAAAAGAAAAATATTTGGATTGCCATCTTTTTCAACTGGAAATCATAACATGTATACAGTAGGCAGTTATACTGTATACACAAATGTCCCTGAAACCTAACCAGTTTTGTTGTATAGATGATGTACAATGACAATAAAGGCTATACTATACTTCCTACTTGTTTACTAGCCTTCCTGCCCCAGTTTTTCCTGTTATTTTTTAGATTTATTTTTCAAAGTTAAAGCTAATAATAAATAGGGAGCTGATACGTTCAAAAGCAAATTTCAAGCAGCCAGTAATCTCTCCTCTTTCCCTTCTCCAAAGAATATTCCACTGGGTTTTACAGGGAGTCATAAGTATTCATAGAATATTAGTATGGCATGTGACAATAACTTAGCACGTGCTCATCTCTTCAAAAATTAGACAGAATTAGGCAGGACAGTTCAAGCATCTTGGTGATGTCAGTAAAGGAGAATATTTGTAGCTCAAGGTTGAAATGAGAGGTCCTTGGTGACTCTCTGAGCTTGGTTGTTTTCTTGCAGATATTTTATTACCTGACTAGGTAACATCATCAGTGCTAGAGTCACCAATGAGATTACCTAGTTTGGGTAATGAAATATCTGTAAGAAAACAACCTTTCACTGTTCCAAGTAATACATTCATAGGAGGCAAAACTCCAAGGCAGGTAAATTCCTCAAATAATAGATTTAATGGAAATATCAAATTGGCACATATCTGGTGAAAACTGACTCCTAAACGTCCTGGGGTTTTCACCTAATTAAAGGTAAAAGTTTTTCTACTTTCTCATAACAATCAGTCACATGGTCCAATCAAGGTGCGGGCTGGCATCCGGGTAGCATCACTCTGCCTTCCTTCGACCAAGTGTGAGAATGTCCTTGGCTCCCAAGAGAAGATATTTTGTTTTGGCTACAGAATCCCCTCTACCTCAAATCCCCTCTCCCTACCCTTCTGTCAGCATAAGAGAAATTCATGGGGCTCTTCAAATGTGCTCAGGCAACCAGAGTTTTCAGACCTAAGTGGCGGTTTTGCCCCTAACAATAAAAGAAATTGAGAATTGGACGATGTGATGTGTTTATGAGTGCCTATTGTTTGCATTTCAGTGTGATTGAACAGGTGTTACAAAAAAAAAACCTTTGAATGTGGGCTGCATGTGTAGCAAGGATAACACTATTCCAGCATGTTAATGATTTTGTGAATCCACCTGAGGAGGGCAGAAGGCTTTTTCCTAATTATATGAATCATTTTCAAAATGATACTCATGTCTCGATTGCAAATACGTTTGTATTACTCTTTCAATGGTATTAAATAAAATGTCTTTTTACCTATAGGAATTCCTCAGTGAGTGGAAAAACCAAGGTTCTATCAAACTAAATAAAATAATTAACAAAAGAAAAAGGAAATGAAAATCCCATTTCGAATTGTTCATTATAATCTACCTCTTCATTACCACCAATTTCAAAATGCGCAACAGGTTAGCCGTAGCTCTTGGCAACCTGATTATGCTTAATGTAATTCATCCTTTTTTCCCCCTTCCAATAAAAAAAAATGTTACTGAATTACTCTGTACAATCTATTCTAGGATTAAATTTACTTCATAGTATTTTTCTTTCTATAATCTATTTTATCATCAAAGACATAATAGCAATAGCAATAGCACTTAGATTTATATACCGCTTCACAGTACATTTCTACAGCCCTCTCTAAGCATTTTCAGAGTCAATATATTGCCCCCAACAATTGGGGTCCTCAGTTTACCAAACTCAGAAGGGTAGAAGGCTGAGTCAACCTTGAGCCGGTGAGAATCAAACTGCTGGTAATTGATACAGTTAGCCTGCAATACTGTATTCTAACCACGACACCACCACGGTCAGTCCTTCCTTCCTTCCTTCCTTCCTTCCTTCCTTTCACACTTAGCAATAGCACTTAGACTTCTATACCACTTCACAGTACTTTTACAGTCCCCTCTAAGTGGTTTACAGAGTCAGCATATTTGCCCCCAACAATATGAGTCTTTAGTTTACCAAACTTGGAAGGTTGGAAGGCTGAGTCAACCTTGAGCCTAATGAGATTCGATCTGCCAAATTGCAGCCAGCCGGCAGTCAACAAAAGTAGCCTGCAGTACTACATTTTAACCACTGCACCACCACAGCTCTTAAACTGTGTTAGTTTTTTGTTCATTTTTACACAAAACGTCCATAGGGAATTTCCAGTTTCCAATAAATGTAGATAATGTCTTTTCTCTAATCAAAGAAGTTACTTTATCCATCTCGGCAAGATCTGTCAATTTCACCAATCATGCCTCCATAATGGGCAGTGTGAAATCTTTCCATCTCTGTGCATATAATCATTTTATGATTACCACAGTAATCATATATTGAAATAATCTTCCATGGCTTTTTTCTAACTGCTAACTGCATTAGTCCTAAAAAGAAAAGTTCTGACTTCGGCAATAGTAAGAAATTCTAAGGATTATATTGACTTAATAACTGAATTGTATTACATTATCTGTTTCATTCTTATGCCCAACACTTCTGAAGATTCTAGGACAACATACTAATGGACTAGATTTTGGGTTTGGCAATGGGAATGGAGGGACAATTTTTCTCTCTAACATCAAACTGCAGGGTTTGAACTTGGAGAAGAAATTCAAAACTAGATTCTAATTCCTGCCAGTCTTGTACCAAACGCCTTCCAAAATTGAGAAATTATGAAGCCGAAATATTGATATAACTTACCATGTTTCCCCAAAAATAAGACAGGGTCTTATTTTCTTTTGACCCCTGAAATAAGCACTTGACCTTATTTTCGGGGAGGTCTTATTATTTTTGAGGTGCAGAAGGCAGTGAGCGTGGTCACCTCATGGCTGCTGCTGCTGTGTTGCAATATTTTCGGAGAGGGTTTATTTTTGGGGAGGGCTTATTTTAGCACATGTGCTCAAAAGCCTGATTGGCCTTATTATCTGGGGAGGCCTTCTTTTTCAGGGAAATAGGGTATTATGAAAGTTTATGTAATCTTGGAGGAGAGTCTAATATCTTAATGCTAAAATTCAATACATACATGCAGGATTTTAAAAATGTGCTTGGATGATTCTCTTTGACAAAGTGACTAAATCAGTGGACCAGCTGTGGATATAGCATACGCGGACTTCAGTAATGCATTTGACAGAGTAGACCCACTCTACTTCTTGGTAAGATAGAAAAATGTGGCAGCATCACCATCAGATGGATTCATAACTGACTGATAAACTGCACTCAACGTGTAGTCCTCAATGGAACTCTATCTACATGAAGATCTACAAGGTCCTTTCCAACTCTGTTATTCTGTATTCTTTTCCAGAGAAGCTTCCTTCGGAAGAAGAGCAGATGAAAGACCCAGCCACTATGTTTACTGAGTACATAAAATCTTAACAACCATCTATAAAATATAAGCAAGGAAGATTTTTGCCCTGAATAATGTTAAGGATCAAGACCGACACAATATTGCTTCAACCACTATAGTAAATACTAATGGGTGAATTCCTTCCCCACTTGGTTGCTTCGATTCTTAATGGTCATGATTAAAACAAATTAATCGTCAAGCATCTGCCGCATTCATAATTCAACAGTTTAAATCCAGGCCAATTAAGAATCAAGGACATCACAAACCACATGGTGTTGTCTGGAGCTCAATGGGAAGCGGGGTTGCCTGATGCCACCCCCTGCTGCACTTCCCTCCATCCCTTTCTTTCCCAAAAGCTTATTCAGAGGCAGTGGGAGAAATGGATTACATTTGGAGGCTCTACCTGAGTTCCATGCAAAACACAAAAAACAGGAAATATAATTCCTGATGTTGTTCTAACAGTGCCTAGGATCCCTAGCATTTTGTAAAGAATGGAAAGGATAAAAGTGCCATTGGGGAAAGTTGGCAAAAGAAAGTATAAATCAGGAAATGTTTTTTTTAATTTAGTATTAGATTTTTATCCTCTCTTTATTACTTTATATGTAACTGAAGGCAGTGAACATACTAATATTCTTTTCTCTTCCTATATCTCCCAAAATAACAACTCTGTGAAGTGGGTTGGGCTGAGAGAGAGATTAGCCCAAAGTCACCCAGGTGGCTTTCATGCGTAAGGCAGGACTAGAACTCATAGGCTCCTGATGACACCCAAAGTCACCCAGCTGGCTTTCATGCAAAAGGCAGGACTAGAACTCATGGGCTCCTGATGACACCCAAAGTCACCCAGCTGGCTTTCATGCGTAAGGCAGGATTAGAACTCATAGGCTCCTGATGACACTCAAAGTCACCCAGCTGGCTTTCATGCGTAAGGCAGGACTAGAACTCATAGGCTCCTGGTGACACCCAAAGTCACCCAGCTGGCTTTCATGCAAAAGGCAGGACTAGAACTCATAGGCTCCTGGTGACACCCAAAGTCACCCAGCTGGCTTTCATGCAAAAGGCAGGACTAGAACTCATAGGCTCCTGGTGACACCCAAAGTCACCCAGCTGGCTTTCATGCAAAAGGCAGGACTAGAACTCATGGGCTCCTGATGACACTCAAAGTCAACCAGCTGGCTTTCATGCAAAAGGCAGGACTAGAACTCATAGGCTCCTGGTGACACCCAAAGTTACCCAGCTGGTGTTCATGCTTAAGGCAGAACTAGAACTCATAGACTCCTTGTGACACTCAAATCACCCAGCTGGCTTTCATGCCTAAAGAAAGTCTAGAACTGACAGCTTCCTCATTTCTGGGCTAGCACCTTAACCACTAGACCAAACTAGTTCTCTCCAATATGATCACAACTTTCTCTTCAACTGTCTTTCCTTGTTTCTTTCTATTATCCTTTTCACCTTTTGTATTCCCTGAGCAAGTCCTCCTTTCTGGTCTTCATTCCAGGATCACAAGCTTTGTGTTTTCAAGGACCTTGCCTGTGATGTTGGAATCAGGTCCCACCTTCCCTTCATCTCGGTGAGCATCGTGGCTAAGTGGGCATTTAAAAGAGATGCTTCCTGCAAGCAACAGTCTAAATAACCTATTTTAAGTTTGATCGTTTAGATGGCCTCTTCACATTGCATTATTTTATCATTCTTTAATCTTCCTTCCTAAGGAAGAAAAGCCACTGTTAAAATAAAACCAAGACCCCGATATAACTACTGTATATCAGATTTTTGGATCAAATTTCTGGAAAGAAGTGTTAATATAGATATGATCATACAGAGTCTTCCATACCAGGCAAAACAGGAAATCAATCTTTCTGGTTGGTAATTTAAAAATAAGAGAAAATCTTTAAAATCTATTTTAAAGACCAAGATATATTGTTCTAATGCTGTCCCCAAATTTATATATTCTTGCCTTCGTGATTTATTTACAATAAAAAATAATGGACAAGTTCATTGAGGTTAATAAGGACTATTGTGCTTTTCTGCCTTCTATCTTTTGCCCCTTTCATTATTTTAATGTTGCTTCTTCTGCTGCTGCTGCTGCTGTGCAAAATAGCAGAGATAAATTGACTTATTCAATCCAAAAGGACAGTATGGTGTAATGGTTAAGTTTATGAGGATGTGGGAGACGAAACCTATTCTCGGGCATGGAAATTGATCAGTTGGCAAGATATAAATCTAAAAGAATATATAAAAGATGAAATAAAACAAACATCCTTTAATTATTAGCTCCTATTGTTAGTACATAGGTGGCTCAGTGGCTAAGACGCCAAGCTTGTCAATCAGAAAGGTCGGCAGTTTGGCAGTTTGAATCCCTAGCATCATGTAATGGAGTGAGCTCCCGTTACTTGTCTGCCAACCTAGCAGTTCGAAAGCACCTAAAAATGCAAGTAGAAAAATAGGGACCACCTTTGATGGGAAGGTAACAGCATTCCGTGCACCTTCAGAGTTTATTCATGCCGGCCACATGACCACAGAGACGTCTTCGGACAGTGCTGGCTCTTCAGCTTTGAAACAGAGATGAGCACTGCCTCCTAGAGTCGGGAACAACTAGCACATATGTGTGAGGGGAACCTTTACCTTTACCTTATGGTTAGTACTTTTTTCTGGTTTTTTTCTGTTTCAATGTAGATCTTAAAAAATATAAGGAAAGGAAACTAGGCTTGTTTTTTTTTTCCTTTTAAAAGGAATAGAGGCTAATTAAAAGGTAATGAAGGACTGATTCAGTAGTAATCCTCAGCTTTGCTGAACACAAAGTGATAAAAAGAATAGAGGCTGCAAGGAGAAAGTTATTAATTAACACTGCAGGAAACCTTTCTTGAATGGGTCCTAGTTTTATGCATAAATTATAAAGGAAGAATGTTAACTGCACCAAATTCTGCTAGGTAGTGTTATGGTAAAATTAAAAAAAACCATGGAAATGCAATTTAAAATGCCAGTTGTGATATCAGCAATGCCAAATGCCTATGGAGACTCTCAGTCATCCAGGTCACAGTTGTCCCAAAGGTGCTTTTTCAAGAGGCAAGTGGACTTTCTGCTTTTTCTTTGAAGATGTTTCGCTTCTCATCCAAGAAGCTTCTTCAACTCTGACTGGGTGGTGGGGAATGGAAGGATTTAAATGCAAGATGTTGTGGCCCGCCAGCGGTCAGTGGAGCTGGCAGCAGATTCGGACAGTGGGGAGGTTGGGGAGGAACATGGGCCAGTAATGGAGTCTGGGGAAGGCTCTGACGAGTGCTCTGCATCAGAGGCAGAGATGGGGCCAGGGCCATCTGACAGTTATCAGCTGCCTTTGGAATCAGACATCAGTGAGGCAGAGGAACAGCTGGAGCCTGCTCCCAGTGTGCGCATGCACAGAGTTGTCAGACGAAAGGAACAGCTAAGGAACAAGGGTCGACTTGGGAGTAAGGCCACAGGTGGACAGTGAATGGCCCCTCCCATAGGGAATAAAAGAGCAGTGAAAGGGGAGTGGAGTTTGCAGGAGACAATTAGTTCATTCCTGCATTCTACCAAGTATTGTGGTGTCTGAAAGATATCACCCTGGCCACTCTCCAAGCCTGATAAATGTCAGTAATTTTGAGCTATCTTGAAAGACTGTGGCCTGGGACTTTGCTGGAGAGGAATTCACTGTAAATTAAATAAAAGGGGTTTATCAGGGTGAGTACTCGGCTTCATGCTGCTGGAGAAGCCTAGGTTAGAATGCAAGGAATATAAATCCTTCCATTCCCCACCGTCCAGTCAGAGCTGAAGAAGCTTCTTGGCTGAGAAGCAAAATGTCTTCAAAGAAAAACCAGAAAATCCAAGTTGCCTCTTGAAAAAAAGCACCTTTTGGATGAGCAATACTAAAGTTCTCTGAAGCGGAAGTCGCTGCAGAAGTCATGCCTTGGACCAAAAAAAAGATATCATGTTTGATATCCAGTTTTTTAAAAAATGAATTTCGCTTCATAGAGAGGGGAGGTCTGGATTGGCTTAGGTGATCTCAGCAGAGATGCTGCTAATTAAGGAAATAAAACATATGTACATGATTTTGTCTAAGGCTTTGTGTGTTCTAAACCTCAGCAGCCAGCAGTTTCAGGATCTAAGAGCCCATCCTGTTTGCTTGAAAGGACACCGGGATGGTGGGAAAGAGTGATGAATAACACCTTTATTTTGTTTTCTTGTTTGGTGTGGGAAGAGATTGGACATTTTTCCCTTGCTCCTCCTTCCCCATCTTCCCTCTCCTTCCGACTACATCACCCCAATAAATTCTTCAGGAATTGTCCCCAAAGAATAACCAGTCCACTTTCCATCCTGTGACTGCCAATAAACACAGCTTAACACTGGTTTTATTTTACACCCCCACCCCCCAAAAAAGAAGCAGCAGTGCACCATAATTGATTTTAAAATAAAAATAACTCATCCTTCCAAAGTCACGGGTTTTTTTCCCCCCAGGAAGGTTAAAAATGATGATCCAGTGATCATGAGCCTTTCCCCAATTCTCAAAGTCTCTCCCCCCCCCCCGCCTTGTTCTTTGCACTTTGGACAACCACAATTTGTGCTTTTTAAATTGTTTTCTGCAAGTTGGACCATGGGTGTATAACCTTCTATTGGGTAATCTAGATAAAGTGATGTAGCTAACGTGATTACATGCTGTACGCCATGGCTTTGCAAATTGGATGGTGCCACCTTTTTAACTTAACCATCCCCCTACTAGCTTGCCCTGAAGCACGTTAATTCCTTCATGAATTAATGTGCTGACAACCCATATCTATATGATCAATATGTTTGTTTATTAGCAGCAGCTGCTGTGTTTTAGAAAATCTGGTGGCGTCTGGCAAAAGGCACAGGATATTAACCGCAGAAACACCTCTTGGGCCTGGATGCGGGAGAGAAACTCATATTGGCAGTCGGGAATTGAGATGGATAAGATTTCACACTAATTATGTGCTAATTGAAATTGCTTGTCCAGAATGGAACACTTGTCACGAGGAAAGTCTGCCTCAGTGGCCATCAGCTTCTCCTCCTCCTCCTCCAAAGGTCCCAATCATCTGTTGGATCTTTGTGATGAATAAACAGAACCCAGAAGTAATCATGGAAGGATTAAGAGAGGCTTCACTTAGAAGCAGAACGTGTGAGCAAGGCATCAAATTTGAATCGTGAGATCCTTATTTAAATAGACGAGTAGCAAGTAAGTGATGGGAATTTCTCTTTTTCTGAAGCACTTTGTTTATCCAGTTTTTTTAAGGAAGATTGCTGAGGGGAAAGCTGTTCAGCAAATTCTGAGTGGTAGAGCACCATATCTTGCTCCTTCATTCGTATACAGTGGTACCTTGGTAATCCTCGTTAATTGGTTCTGGAAGGTGCGATGAGTATCAAAAACAATGAGTGCCAAACAATTTTTTCCCATAACGAATTATATTGTGAGTCACCAGGCAGTCTACACCGACAAGTTCCAGCTTGTACTGTATACCAAACAAATAATGAGTACCGGGACAAAATTTTCACATCAAAATACATTGAGTATCAAATTCAACTAGTTTCAAAGCAGTTGAGTAGTATATTTTTTAAAAATGAAGGGAGTATTGAAGAAATGACCTGACCCAAGTTCGGTGTGAAGTAATGTGAGACGTTTTATCATCCTAGGATTCTACCTTCTCATTCTTTTAGAGGGACAGGTCCGGACTTCTATTCATGATGATTCCATTCAGCTGCCAGTGAGATTAAGGAATATGGACAGTGTCTTCTCTCTTACTCTTATGTTTTGAGGCTGTTCCTTCAGTTTTCGAACTTCATGGAGATTGAAACCTGCTGCTACTCCAGAACTAAGATTCTCAGTATTTCAGATCTTAATTCCCACCAATCGTTCTGTCAAAGATTCTGAATTCCCAGCATGGTAGAAATCAAAGGCCACTTTTCCATAGATGTCATAGATCAGTGACAGTTAACTTTTTCCAAGGGCCAAAACTGGAGTAGGTGTGCAGGTGTGCATGTGCACCAGACCAGCTGTCTGGTGCACATATTTGTGATGGAACCTGGAAGAGTAGCTGGCGATGGCGCACATGCCCAAAGAGAGGGCTCTGAGTGCCACCCTCACGGTCATAGACACTCTCATCTTATAGTTCTCCTTTACAGTAGATTTTAAGGACTTAACGTTCCCATGCCTTTCCCTGTGTCCTACTTAAACTACTGATGAGTCTCACCCCAATAAAAAGCAGACTTTTTCTTGCTCCATCAGAAGTCTTCAATGAATTTTTTTCTCTCTCTCATGAATGACAGTTTAACACGGACAGAGAAACTCTCGCAAAGTCCAAGCATATCAAACGAAAACAGACCATCCATCCCTTGTTTTTTGTGAGCAAGATGTTGACATGCCTATCTCACCGTGCAGAGAGAAGGGCTGGATGCACAGGAAAGGCAGTTGTGATCGAACAGCTTTGAATGAATGTATTATTCCCATTAATTACGATGTCGGCTAAAAAGGACAGCTGTTCAAGGAGGGTGCAATAGCAATTTATCAGATGGAGGAAAGCTGGGAGAGAGGCCTCCAATTCTCTCCACCTCCAACACTCTGAACTTGGGAGGGTGGAAGGCAGAGGTTTTTTGTTTTTTTTTTAATTAGAGTGTGTTATTAACGGGAACTTAGTGAATTAAAAATAGTCTTTCCACCCACCAACACCTCAATACATTAAGTGCTGGTCTCAATTAAAGAGATCAGGAACAAGTCAATGAGGGGGAATTAATGAGATGAAAACAGGGTTGTGAGATAAAGAATAAAAGTGTTAGCAATATCAGAGTTGGAGTTACAGAAAGGTGCCGTTGATTGCCTTTGGGGGAAGAAATACTAATGAGAAATAGCTACTGCTGAGAAGTTGATACGAGTATATGGGAGACTCTGCCCTGTGAAGTAGAAATCTCTTGATGCAAACTCTGAGAACAAACCTCACTATAGTTTGTCACTATCCGATAACCCGGCGTTGCCCCGATATTTATTTATAGGGGAAAATGTCCAGACCAAATGTAATTTCTAATGTTGGATTTTTCCCCTTACCAGAGGGATCCCCCTTGTGGAGTACTGTGAAGTTGTTACCATGCCAACTCCACTGCAGAGTAGAAGCTGTTTCAAGGCACAACAGGCTGTATCTTAACAGAACACACACCCTGAGCGGCAGGGATGGGTTGCTGCCGGCGTTGCTGCCAGTTTGCAAACAGTGTGCAACCCACATGTGCACTGTTCATTGTAAATGAGCGCAGAACAATTTACAGTGAACTGTGCACATGCAGTCACTAAAATCCAAAATGGCGGCAGCCCAGTGGAGGCAAGGGAACTGATTCAGGGGCATGGCAGGCCTGGGTCGCTGCCCGTTCTGCACTGCTGAGGGGTGTTAGGGGTGTCTTCACCCCCCACCACACACACACAGTATTTTATTTCCAAAGAGTAAATAATCTATCTACCAGGTTTGGTTGAAATTGCTCAAGGCGTTCCAGAGTTATGCTGGAACACACACACACACACACACACACACACAGCCATTTTTATATATAGATATAGATATAGATATAAATAGATGGATTGCATTGTTATTGGGAGTTGTAGTGGAGTTTGGTTATTAGTTATGAATTTTCTAGCCTAGAGGCATTGAAACTCCATGCCAAACTGTTTTAATCAAGAAAAATGAAATAGTTCTGCCAATGGCTAAGAATAATCAGCCTTTCTTTTGATGCTGGTCATTGCCCACTAGCATTCAGGAAACATCAAGCATCTGATAGGGTTAGAAGTCCTAATCCGTGATGTTGATGCTACAATCTGGACTCCCACAAGGACATTGACACAAAGGTCAGGGAAATCCCTTGGGAGTTGTCCCCATTACTTCTGGATGTGTGAAGGGCTACAGATTCCCAGGCAGGAGGGAACACATTCCAGAAAGGGGGCGAGGTGAGATGAGACAAGAGACATCAGAGCCTGGAGATACATAAAAGACGGAAAAACAGAATTTGGATAGCCATTCTCTGGAATCTTTCAGGGAATGTCCATTGGATGAGGATAGGAAGGGTTTAGTCTGGCAAGATTTTGTCTGTTATGTGTAAGCAAAAACAGAAATTACCTCTGGGTGAATTGTTCCATGTTGTTCTTGGGCTTAGCTTTACACAGAACGCTTCTCTTGCCAAACTGAGAAGCAAAGAATGAGACATAATGCTCCTTATTTGGAGCACAATGCATAATTATTTGGGTTAAGGCTCATGAGTTTGTAAGACATCACATGGCTGTAGTAACAGACATTCCCTTTAAGATACTAAATCTTAAAAGAGAATGGGTGGGAATATAGCAGTGTTCCAAGCACCTTTGACTGGCTATATGACCAAGGAAATGTGTCTTCAGACAATGTTGGCTTCCTCAGCCAAGAAACAGAGATGAGCACTGTGCCCCAAAGTCAGACACAACTGACAGGGAAATCTTTGTCTTATATCTCCAAAAACAGAGGGGAACATAAGTACAAGCTTAACTACTATGGTTAATGGAGAACCTCAGGTATGTACAGATCATGGGCAATCCATCTTGAGAAAATAGTTTAACTAGTAGAAGCTGTTCTGACCTAGGCTTCCTTAAAAAGCATGAAGCATAAAAACCGGGAAAACCTCCTTTATTTACACAACTGTGAATTCCTTTCATTCACAGTCAGCAAGGCTTGGCAAACAGTCTTTCAGAGGAATATTTATCAACACAAACCTTATCTCGCTTGAAGAGCTGCCAGATAACTAGTTTCCAAACGCAAGGCAAGGCAACACTTGGCACAGAGTCTCTTATAGTCACAAACAGAAAATTTCCACTCTTGAAACGACCGAAGGAACGAATTGTTTCCTGCAAAAGCTCACTCCCCATTTGCTCCTCTTTTGTTTCTTATGGGAGGGGTCAATCATTTCCAAGGTGTGGCTTTACTCCCAAGTCGACCCTGCTTTCTTAGTGGTTCTTGTCTTCTGGCAGCTCTGTGCATGCACACACTGGGAACAGGCTCCAGCTGTTCCTCTGCCTTACTGCTGTCTAGCTCCCTCTCTGCCTCTGACTCAGAGCCCTCGTCTGAGCTTTCCTCAACCCCTAGGATTGGCCCATGTTCCTCCCCAACCTCCTCATTGTCCGACTACACTGCCCGCTCTGCTGGCTGCCAGCGGGCCACAACAGACGCTTGTCCCCCAGTCCCAATAAAGAACTAAAGTGGGGAGCTAGTTACTCTATTGAATAGAAGGACACTACCAGTTTTTTAAAGAACATTTCAATTGGTTATTTCATTCATATAGCCAAGGAAAACAAATGCCCATCAGAAGACATGCACAGCTCTTTACTCTCGGTCTCTAAGGTGTTGAAAAGCAGGATTCCAATAAACTAACTGATTGCTGCATATCATCAAAAATATATCAACTTCACAGCAAGGCACAGTTCAAGTAGCAAGTAATATGCAATATAGTCTTGTATTCACGATGCCTGCAAAAAACTCATTGCCTCATTTGGTTCCCCTTGATTATTTATTTAAAATAGTCAATTGTAGTTTTTGTTTCAGTAAAGGCCTTCTCTGACATACTCAATATCTCTAAAGTTTCAGAGGCCGTGAAGAACATTGGAGCTGAACAATATATATAATGACGTTTTAACAGTATGCATTTCCATTCAAGCTTTCTTGGTCAATTACTTTTTCAAAATATCAAAAGATTTAAAATATTGTTACTTAGTAATTTAGGGTAACAATTTCATTATGAGCATATAATAAAAGCATTACAATTTTATTCTGTAAATTAAGAGGTGTTCCAAAGTGTCAGCTTCTCAAGATAAGAAAAACCATATTTAAATTTTCTGCTCAATAAGGCCCAGGTATGTCTACCTTTAGCTCTGGAAAAGCAGCTAAATTCCTATTACACTTAAAACTGAGGACAAGGTTACAAAAGAGTTAAGAGGTAACTCTCCAGTTGAGCTCACAATGGTACCTAGTCAATAACATTTCCCTTCCAATGAATGATGAGGTTAGCAAGTAAGCCCAGTTATATTTTTAAACCACAGGAAAATTAAAGTCACTGCTATCATAAGAAAAATATGAGAAGATTCTGGCTATGTGTTCTGTACATAAAAAATTAACCACTAACTTATCAATTGGTGTAAAATATTTAAGTGCAATCAACGCAGGCATTGCTCTCAAAATAGCTATCGATCTTGATACAAAATTCATTTTCACAACATTAATTCTTCCCCACAAGCAATTTTTCTTATCCACCTCTTAATATCTTTTTTATTTCATCTGAGTGATGCATCTTAAAATGTTCTCATCCATTAAACTGTGCATTTTCCTGGAGATGGTAATACCCAGCAATTTAACAGCTTCTGGACTACAAAATACCTGTTTCCCCCCCCTCCAGCCCATTCCGATAACATTTGCTGCGCTTTTATCTCAGACCTTCCGTGAAGTGTCCTGTTTGAATCTTTAGGAATGCGACTCTAAACTCTGTTTTTAAGCCGATGGTCAGCCACAGCTAGGACACTCATCTGGCCAGCAATCTGAGCCACTTCCCAGAGCAGGCAAGGACCTAAAAGAGAAATTACAGGAGTTGCTTGCTAATTGCTGCATGTTCTCTCTGTAGGTATATCATTGCCGGCAATTAGCACACAGATCCTTTCCCACTCTTGTTAAATTCCTATGCTGCTGTTAAATGCTCCCAGATCCCATTTAAATGATTTCAAATGCAATTCATTCTGGCTCATTAAATAATTCCACAGCAGTGTCTGTCTCCCCCCCCCCCTTCCCCTCCCCCCCAGCTTCTGTTCACTCTCTTTTTCCAACAGCCACTTCCTCCTTAAACAGAATGCGGCCCGCTCAGAAGGACAGAAGAGAAGGAAGAAATATCTTCATGCCAAAAGACCTCCACAGATTAAAGGTAAAGGTAAAAGGTTCCCCTTGCACATATGTGCTAGTCATTCTCAGCTCTAGGGGGCGGTGCTCATCTCCATTTCAAAGCCAAAGAGCCAGCGCTATCCGAAGATGTCTCCGTGGTCATGTGGCTGGCATGGCTAAACGCTGAAGGTGCACAGAACGCTGTTACCTTCCCACCAAAGGTGGTTCCTATTTTTCTACTTGCATTTTTACCTGCTTTCAAACTGCTAGGATGATAGAAGCTCGGGCAAGTAACGGGAGTCATGCCAAAAGACACCTCGCCTCCCCCCCCCCCCCAAGATTGGAGGGTTCCAAATCCATAATCGCAAGCAATTCCCAAAATAGATAAGCCACGGCCCCTAAGTTGCTTGTGTCATACAAAATCCCATTTTTGGCTCGTTAGCACCCTGAGGTCATCAAAAAACTCTGAAGGAAAAATGATTGATGGTTTCAGTGACGGCAGTTTTATTTTTCTAGCATCTTTTTGCAAATTAAATGTAAGGTTAGAAGCGGGACAAGGAGGTGATTTTTTTCCCCCACAATCGCATCCGCAAAGGCCAGGGGCACTCACACTGGAGTTCTGTTAAAACAAGTAGCAATAGCAGTTAGACTTATATACCGCTTCATAGGGCTTTCAGCCCTCTCTAAGCGGTTTACAGAGTCAGCATATCGCCCCCAACAACAATCTGGGTCCTCATTTTACCCACCTCGGAAGGATGGAAGGCTGGGTCAACCCTGAGCCGGTGAGATTTGAACAGCTGAACTGCAGAACTGCAGTCAGCTGAAGTAGCCTGCAGTGCTGCATTTAACCACTGCGCCACCTTGGCTCTAGTAATTCTAGATCACTTTCAGCTTTTTAAGTAAGGCCAACTTAGGAAAGCCTGACTGGGTTTTCCCAGGGGTAGGCTTCAAATATTTCAGCAACGGGTTCTCTGCCCAGTTGCTGGGTGGCTGTGGCCATGGTGGGCATGGCCTGGTCAGCCTCCTGCAACATGGCAGGGAGAGGTGGCATTTCTGAGGACCTGGATTGTTGTTGGGGGCAATATGCTGACTCTGTAAACCACTTAGAGAGGGCTGAAAGCCCTATGAAGCGGTATATAAGTCTAACTGCTATTGCTATTGCTATTCCCCGGGCTCCAGAGTGTTATGTCTGAGACTGGGCAAACGCAAGGTGTCAATCATCTCCACCTGATGACAGGATTGGTCAGTCAATGTAGGCGGCGCCTAAGGAAGCTAACGTCATTCTGATTGGTTGCCGGTTTGACAGCTCCGATATAAAAGAGCTGTCAAACCGGTATTCCTCTGTTCTGTCATGATTTGTGCTTAGGATCGCCTCAATCAAGTATTAATATTAATACATAATACAGAGGCTTTCCTCGATCCCCTGGGAGGGCGAAAACTGCCTCCCCCAGGTTCCGGAGGCCCTCAAGAGCCCAGAAACTGGCCCATTTCTGGCCTTCCCGAACTTCCAGGAAGCCTGTTTTTCCCCCTCCCTGAGCTTCCATGCATGTCCTGCAGTCATCTGCATCCAAAAGTGGCTGAGTGGAGACTCCTGGGAGGGGAGGGGCAGGGTGGGGTGGGCGGGGCCAGCCAGGGGTGGGATTTGGAGGTTTTCCAAACCAGCCATAACATTAGCTATGGGTTCCTTCCATTCATCCATTCATCCATCCATCCATCCGTCTCCCTTTTCTCTCCCTCTCCCTCCCTCCCTCCCTCCCTCCATCCATCCATCCATCCATCCATCCATCCATCCATCCATCCATCCATCCATCCATCCATCTATCTATCTATCTATCTATCTATCTATCTATCTATCTATCTATCTATATCTATCTCCATTCTCTCTCCCTCTCCCTCTCTCAGCAGCAATGTCATCTGCCACCAAATGACATTTCACACCACTGATATATATCCAGGAAGAAGATTGGCCTTCCTCCACACTATTCTCTGTGCTCGTGCTGGGATAAAGAGGACTGAAGTCAGTAAGGGGCGTAACCGGCTGCCAAGATGCCCAGTCGAAGGGAGTGGGAGATATTAATCAGATTTGCCTAGATTTGCCTAGATTTTTGTTCAGTTGAGACATGGGTTAGTTTGTATGTGGATACAAATGTGTGCGTGGAAAGTATAAGCAGCAAGTCCATATATTACTAAGTAGTTAAGAGTTCATCCACAAAGATTTACAGAGAAGAGATGCCCTCATCCTATGCCAAAACATATTTGATTAAATATAATTCAGCTTTACCAAGAGACCAAATTCTCATCTTCCTCTAGTCACTGACATGCATCCTAATCCATTCCAATTAGTATTGAAAAGAAAAGAAATATGTTCACCCCGAGACCCCTTAGAACACAGAGAGATAATTTTTCTACCTGCTTTTATGGGAATGACAAATATATTCATAGACATCAAGGCAGAAATTGGTTTTGAAGTGAGATTTATAAAAATCACTCAGAGCTTTAGTTAAAAATCATTTCTACGGTGCAAGCAAAAACTAAATAAATAACTAAACAGTTTGGGCCAAACAGAAATAAACAAAACAGCAATGTATAATAAGGAAATCATAACCAATATAGCCAGAAATGTAGATGGGGGTGAGGTGTTGTTTAAAAAAAAACAATAATCTTGTCTTTCTCTCTGATTCTCCTAGCATGATTCCACCCCTTTGACCACAAAAATTTCGAGGCTCAACTTTCTATCTTCTTATAACTTATGCATTTATAACCTTTCTTCGCTGTTTCTACATGGATCGCTTAACACCCTGGCAAAATGTAAATACATGGTGTTTGCAAAAGAAACACTTACAACACAAACATTCCTTGTTCATTCAAAAGCAGCTTGAAGAAATTTAATTAAATACATTCAGCAGGATCACAGGCATTTGAGTTTGTTTTGATTGCAGTGGCATAGAAAAATGTCGAATAAATAAATACAATTTAAGACCTAGTGGAAAAAGTTAAACATTTACAGTTATGTATTTCTAGAGCGGTTTTCCTATTTAGCATGACTATTTAATCAATTGAGAGGGGAGTTCCCTTTCCAAATTCATTAATTTTCTTGCAAGCTACATATCTAGCATTGCATATATTCATTTGTGTGGGGGGGGGGGGAGATATCTTTTCATTTTGTTTCAGGTTGTCTATCTCTGGCATTTATCACAAATACATGACATGCATTCAAAAATTTGCTTTTTCACATGTCCTGACATAAATCACTGTTTCCTGAAAAATCTTCAACCAAAAGCTCCGAAAGACTTCAAATGTAAAATTTCAGATTGTCTAACAAAAAGGATCTACCGGAAAATGTAACATTGACCAATGTACCACAGCTTAAAAGAAAAAAACAAGATCTTCAAGAGAGGAAAAAACTTTACAAAATGCTATCAGAGATATAAAGCATGTGTTAATGGTTGGGCTCCGGTTCTAGACTGGAATAACAGAGTTGGAAGTGACCTTGGAGGTCTTCTAGTCCAATTTAGGCAGAAAACCCTGCACCATTTCAGACAAATGGTTATCCAATCTTAAAAATGTCCAGTGTTGGAGCATTTACACCTTCCCAAGGCAAGTTGTTCCACTGATTAATTGTTCTAACTTTGTGCTAAGTTGCTTCTCTTCTTGATTAGTTTCCACCCATTGCTTCTTGTTCTGCTTTCAGGTGCTTTGGAGAGTAGCTTGACTCCCTCACATTTGTAGCAACCCCTGAGATTTGATTCCATAAAAATGAACATCTGAAGATGCCTCCATCTGAAGAGTGCCAAATACATAAAACTGGTCACTTGTTGTGTGCTGGCTGTTGGCACAACCTCAATAAAACTCACTAAATAAAACTTTTGATTCCAGTCATTGATTTAATGTAATGCAATGATTCCATCTGATTTGATGATTCAGATAGAATGCTTTTACTGATTTCTTGATTTTTCTGAAACAATAAATCAATTTCAAAGCATCTAATTCAATTGACACTTCAAATACTAAGTCCAAAACCGAAAAGGATTTCATGGAATCTTCTCTGAACTAAGTTATCTGAAGTGAATCATGGTGCTGCCCCGAATACAGAACAAACTCAGAGCAGAAATGACATAGCTTTTGCTAAGGGTGTGTTTTATCTCACTGGTCTTTTCGAGTGCTGTAAGAGTGTCAACAAGCATTAATTAATTAAGTTAATGGAATGATATAGCAAAGATTGTGATCTTAGCCTTTCAAAAAGCATTTGAAAAGTCCCTTGCTTGAGTCTCCCAAGCAAATTAGCTATCAACATAGAAAAGAAGATTCCTCTAACTGATTAAAGAACAGAAAAAATAGAGATGGAATAATTTCAAAATTCCACTAACGGAAAGGCATAAGAGCTACAGAATGGACATCACGCTACATATACCCCCAAGATCTTTTATTGCAATATTAATCTCTTTAAAACTGCAATAAAAATATTCAGTAGAAGATCGGGGCAATTTGGTACTGAGTTTCAACTAAGGAACAAAACATAATAACTCTACCACATAGGATACTTAAGATACCCCTTTAAAAAGCTAAATACTCTTATTCGATTCAACCAATAAATGAACCAAATCTTGGAAATGTTTAATAATTATTTTAGCATGAAATTAAATTCCAATTTTGATAAAAGTACATGAAAAATAACCACAGATGAGTACTCGATTAAATTATATAGCTTCAGCAGTAACTTATCAGAAAAGGTGTTAAGGCACTTCAGTCATAAATGTCAAATATTAATACTGATCTAATTGAATTATCACTTTCAAAAAATAATATCTTAGTGATATGGCAAGTCAGTACAGATCGAGAACCTTTATTACAGTCGTAAAGGTAAAGGTAACGGTTTCCCTTGTGCATATGTGCTACTGGTTCACAACTCTAGGGGGTGGGACTCATCTCCGTTTCAAAGCCGAAGAGCCAGCACTGTCCAAAGACATCTTCGTGGTCATGTGGCTGGCATGACTAAACACCAAAGGTGCACGGAATGCTGTTATCCTCCCACCAAAGATGGTCCCTATTTTTCTACTTGCATTTTTATGTGCTTTCAAACTCCTAAGTTTACAGATGCTGGGACAAGTAATGGGAGCTCATTCCATTATGCTAGGGATTCGAACCGCCAACCTTTCTGACTGACAAGCTCAGTGTCTTAGCCACTGCATCCCTTTTACAGTCATAGACCAGTATAAATCCATAGGTTGGATTAGTCATTCTTGAACATTGTAAGGCTGGTTTAAAGTAAATTGTGCACAAATGATGAACATGTAATTGCTAAAATGGATACACTTTGATTGAGACTGGACTTTTATGGAAAGGTAAAACAGGAGGATGTATATGGAGATTCTCAGTCATCCAGGTCATGGTTTTCCCAAAAGTGCTTTTTCAAAAGGCAACTGGACTTTTTCCTTGAAGACGTTTCACTTCTTGGATATAAAGTGAAATATCTTCAAGGAAAACCAAAGTCGAGTTGCATTTTGAAAAAGCACTTCTGGTGAAGCAAGAATGTATGATGAAATAGGCTAAAGAAATTTGGTTATATCTTTGTGATGTACTATTTGCATATGACACCAGAAAATTTGACTAGAATGTATAAAAACACTTCACATTTTTATTGGAAACGGTCATTTTACCATGCTTGTTGGATGTTTTTACAAAAGCTAGAAAATATTGGATTCAAATACCTGCACTGATACAGAAGATTTTAAAGATTAGTACACAATTCCCTTTTGGGATGGATGGATAAACAGTGGGAAAAATGTCTTAGAACTTTATATTTGTATATGATAACTGTAACAAGATCTGACAATACCTACAATGGATGTAGATGGCTTTATGAAGATGATAGAACTTGGTGAGAGGGCTAAGTTGACTTGTTTGATCAGAGAAAAGACAATATATACATTTATGGCTGACTGGGAACCCCTCAAGGACTTATTATTTATTGCTTTAATGATTAGACAGGACAGATTATAGAAATTTGTACAGAAAAAAAATGCAGACACATTTTTCCTAAAACAGTGATGGATTTTGGCAGATTTTTGACCACAGCCGCAAATGCTTCAGCTACACCACAACCAATTTCTTTTCTAGTTTTTGCAGATCTGTTTTGCAAATTTACACTTATAAATTCATAGGGCAGCCCTACTACATCTCTTATCCCCTGAAGAAAGGTCTCCATTTCTGACTAGATGCCTCCAGTCAGCACATCTGCTGGTTTTCCTCACTTCTGCACATTCTCAATGTGAGAAATATAGAATCAATTAAAGCTAAACCTTGAGGGATTTTTTAAAAAATCAATATATTTGAAATAATTTCACTAAAGAATATGAAGAAGGCTGGGTGTAAGACAGATTGTCCTCCCTGCCTGGTTCGTAATTGCATATTTATAATGAATAATTAATTTCTCGCCTTTTGATAATGCCCTTCAGCCTGAGGCATACAGCTTGTCAGCTAATTTACTGCCAGTAATATGCCAACTTTGTCAAATGTAGAGTATATTTTCTTTCACAAAATACAGTAATTTTTTGCATGTGTGATGTGAAATACATACAGATTATGATCCTCTTGGCTTAGTTACCTTCTGTAGTAAATTTGTCAATAAAGAAAGTTGTTGACTATAAGACTTGGTTTGCTCTTTGAAATCACATTGGGCCCAGGAAAACTGATCAGGAACATTAAGCGCAGTGGCTTGTCCTGATATTATAGAACAGACATTATATATGTGGTTGCTACACGTTGATAGTGACTTGATGACCCATAATCAATACAATATAATACAACACAGTAGCAGAGTTGGAAGGGACCTTGGAGATCTTCTAGTCCAACCCCCTGCCTAGGCAGGAAGCCCTATACCATTTCAGACAGATGGTGATCCAACATCTTCTTAAATCAATCAATTAAATGGGACTCCAAGTTATTGTCAGTACCCTCAAAGCTGAAAATAACGTCAGGAAAATTGGGGACCCACCCAAACTGATCCAAAACTACAATTTGGGAATCCCTGGGCATAGGATAACCATTATGGATTCTCTCTTCCTAAAGGGAGACTACGTGGAAAAGAATCCACTGTGAAAATCTTATTCATTGGGATAAGATTTTACAGTTAACCTTGCCAGCAAAGAAAGGATGTTCCAGGGAGAATCCAGAACATCAAAAGGTGCAAAATATTGCAATTTTGGAGCTGATTTATATTAAGATATACGAAGTGTCAATGCAGTTGTAGTACCATACATGAAGAAAAACTTCTTATCCTTATCAGTATGAGTCTAAAGGGCTTTGGCTTCTGCAGCTCTTTAGCCAGTCATTGCCGTTCAGATTACTTTGCACAGATTGTTCTGCAAATTAAAATATACTGTATATTAGGCAAATAATTCTTCCACCATCCACAAGCAATGATAGAGAATGTTGACTTCTTTAAATTCACTAAAAAAAAAAGCTACTTCCTTTTAGAAAAAAAAGTAGAATTATATTGGCTCAGAGAAAAGAATGGAAAAGTTGCAAGCTAGTAAGATGCTACACCAAAGAAGCAGCTTGCTATTTGTGGGAAGGACAGGCAGGCCGGCAGCCTATAGATCAGTGATGGCAAAACTTTTAGACACCGAGTACCAAAACTGTTTGTGCTCATGCCCTAACTGAAAAGTGCACATGTGCATGCATGAACATGCAAATGGGCATGCACAGACAAGTGTGAATGTGTGCATGCACAGACCTGTATGAATGTGCACATGTGCAGACATGCACGCACAGACATGCATGGTCATGTGTGAAAAAATTTAATGCACATGCACAAAAATGCAGGCATGCACACATGAGCAGCAGATCCTCAAAGACCAGCTGGCCGGCGGGAGGCGGGGCATCCCAACACCAGCAGCGCCGCAAGAGGTAAGATCCTTTTCTTTCATGAGCTTCTGTTTTGTTGTTAGCAGGGAAACAGAAGCTCACAAAAGAAACACCACAGAGATCCGACCTGGGGCGACAGTGTGTGTGCCAGCAGAGAGGGCTCTGTGCCATCTCTGGCACGCGTCCCATAGGTTCACCATCATGGCTATAGATAATTTGTTAACGATTATGGTCAGTTTTGTCAGAGCAATGGGGGTTATGGAGGTTGAGATCCAACACCTACAAACAGGGAACCAAGTGCTTAGAAAGCTGGTTAAAGTCTCCTACTGAGAAAATGTGCTAATGCTTATGGCTTTCTGAATACATCCAAGCAAAATGTTATGCAACTTGGTCTGTAAAAATTCCCTTCCCTGAAATTACTGTTTTAAGTGACCGGGGTAAACTTACTGTTGGGGATTTAAGTTGAAATTGCAAAGAAGTGAAAGGTAATAGCAGTAGACTTATATACCGCTTCATAGGGCTTTCAGCCCTCTCTAAGCGGTTTACAGAGAGTCAGCATATTGCCCCCAACAATCCGGGTCCTCATTTTACCCACCTCGGAAGGATGGAAGGCTGAGTCAACCCTGAGCCGGTGAGATTTGAACCGCTGAACTGCTGATCTAGCAGTAGCCTGCAGTGCTGCATTTAACCACTGCGCCACCTCGGGAAGCGGCAAACTAGGTTATTCCTACACCTGGGCTGGCAGAGAGATTTTAGTTGATGGTAGTCCATCTTGTGTGTGTGTGCGCGCACACACACACACACACACATGCATCTTAAATGCATCTCCCTGTGGAAGCAGAGGAAAGGATAAAAAGCATACCCCCCCCTTCCTTAAGCATAATTACAGGTGCAGCATTTTCCAAGATTTATGCAAAAGTGTCTTTTCAATGGCAGATTGTAGAAGAAACCAAGCAGATGGGAAAGTCAGTTTTCTGCCCAGGATTTTGCACTCGGTCTGTAGGCAAAAGATTTCATACTGTATGTGGGCTTTTTTCCTGTCTGTTCTGCAGATAAGGGAATGACAAGTAAAAGTTACAGAAGGAGAAAGTGGACTACCAGCAGCTCAGAAATCTAAGTGGGGAGAAACAGAGATATGAGGAATATCCATGGAATTTTCCAAAAGCAATACAATTGATTCAATACAATTGGTAGACTTGTATGCTACAAGAACCAAATTGAGCACTGGAAACAACTTTTCCCTCAGTCAAGTTTTAGAATTGTGCCTGCCTGTATATCAATTGCCTCTACTCAGTGGCTGTTTTACTTTGATTGATTGAATATGTACTATCAATATTGCCAACTTTTAGTGACCAGATATATAGATTTTATCCATGACAGAATAACAAAGTTGAAAGGGACTTTGGAGGTCTTCAACTCCCTGCTCAAGCAGGAGACCCTATGCTATTTATGACCAGTGGTTGTCCATTCTCTCCTTAAAAGCTTCCAGTGATGGAGCACCCACAACTTCCGAAGGCAAGCTATTTCACTGGTTAATTGTTCTCACTGTCTGGAAATGTCTCCTTAGTTCTAGGTTGCTTTTCTTCTTTCTTTCTTTCCTTCTTTCTTTCTTTCCTTCCTTCCTTCCTTCCTCCCTTCCTTCTTTCTTTCCTTGCCTTCTGGTGCTTTGGAAAATAGGTTGATGCTCTCTTCTTTGTCACAACACCACAAATTTTGGAACACTGCTATCATATCACTCCTGGTCCTTCTTTTCACTAGCAGCCATATTCCTGCTACCATTCTTCATATGTTTTAGCCTCCAGACCTAATCACCTTTGTTGCTCTCCTCTATACTCTTTCCAAAGTCTCCTAGTCTGGTCTTTCAAATCTTCCAACTCAAAACTCTTGAGTCCATCCACCTTACTTACTTAGAAGAGGCCATCCTCTTCTTCTTTTTCCTTCCCCCTTTCCTAGCATTAAAGCCTTCTAAAGAGCGGGCTCTTTATATAATGTGTCTGAGGTAGGGTAATTTGAGCCTAAACATTTGTGCTGTCCATGGTACTCTCAGGATGGCTAGTTAAGGTTTAGTCAGTTAGTCCAGTTTCTGAATTTGAATGACCCACAGAGCCAAAAATTAATCACAGGGCTGGATTGACACAACACGTTCAGCTGAAGGGTGATTAGATTATGTGCTGTGTGAGCCTAATAGATGGGCAGAGCAAGTGGAAAAGAAATGACTTCACCAAATGTCCCTCGAAGGTCAAGACAATTTCCAACAGCTCTGCTTTTCTCCTTTCCTCCCAAGTTTTTATTTATTTATTAATGAAGGCTTTTATATGCCACATTTCCTTTCCTTAAAACCGCCCTAACTACATAAACCAAAAATAGCTCTACCTTCCCAGGAACTGTAATCAAAGTGCTGTTTCTCTACTATCATTGGCGGTAAGAAGCCAGCACCCTTAATTAGTGTATGGCAGGAGTGTCAAACCCAAGGCCCAGGGGCCAAATCCAGACTTCAGGGTTGCCCTGGAAACAGTGAAGGACCAGCCCACAGTGCCTCTGCCAGCAAAAATGGAGCTCCCTGAGCTCTGTTTTCACGGCAAAGGGTTGCAGGAGGCCGTCCCAGCCAGAAATGGAGCTTGGGAGCCCATTTTTGCTGGCAGACATACTTGGGCTGCCACAGGTGCCCCCAACATGAGTGATGTCAAGCTGGCCATGCCCACCCTGGCCATGCCCACCCCAGCCCCTCTAGGTCAAACACAACCCTGATGTGGTCCTCAAAGAAATCAAGTTTTTGACACCCCTGATCTATGGAGATTCTAGATTTTGTTTTGCCTTGAAGATCTTTCATTTCTCATCCAAGAGGTTTCTTCAGTTCTAACTGAAGAAGTCAGAACTGAATTTGAATTTGAATTTAATAACATTTATATGCCGCTCAATCCTGTAGGACTCCGGGCGGCTTACAATACAGAAATAAAGAAAAAAACAACATACAGGCAAAAAGAAAAGATAGATTTAAAAACAACACACCATACACTCCGTTCTAAATGGGGGCTGGACCATATTTTAGGGTCAACAGCCCCAGGCCTGCTGGAACAGTCAGGTTTTAGTGACTTTCCGGAAGGCCGAGAGAGTGGGAAGGGTCCGGATCTCTGCGGATAGTTCGTTCCACAGGGCCGGAGCAGCTACGGAGAAAGCCCTTCCACGAGTAGTCGCCAGCCGGCATTGCCCGGTCGACGGTACCCGAAGGAGGCCCAGCCTGTGAGATCTTATGGGTCATTGGGAGGTATGTGGCAGGAGGCGGTCCCGCAGATATCCAGGTCCCATGCCATGTAGGGCTTTAAAGGTAATAACCAGCACCTTGAAGCGCGTTCGGAGACCGATGGGAAGCCAGTGCAGCTCGCGGAGGATAGGTGTAACATGGGTGTATCTAGGTACACCCGATATCACTCGCGCGGCCACATTCTGGACCAATTGTAGTCTCCGAGCACTCTTCAGGGGCAGCCCCATGTAAAGTGCATTGCAGTAATCAAGCCTAGAGGTGACAAGAGCATGAGTGACCATTTGAAGTGCCTCCCGGTCCAGGTAGGACCGCAACTGGTGCACCAGGCGAACCTGGGCAAAAGCCCCCCTGTCACAGCCGACAGGTGGTATTCTAATGTCAGCTGTGAATCCAGGAGGACACCCAAGTTGTGAAGGGTTTCACCCCCCAGGCTGAGAGATGGAATATCTGGTCCGTCCTTGGGGGGCAACATCAATAGCCACTCGGTCTTGTCTGGATTGAGTGCCAGCTTGTTTACTCCCATCCAGACCCTGACAGCCTCCAGGCACTGGCACATCACTTCTACCGCTTCGCTGAGTTGGCACGGGGCGGACAGATACAACTGGGTATCATCCGCATATTGGTGGTATTTGATCCCATGACGGCGAATGATCTCACCCAGCAGCTTCATGTAGATGTTAAATAGGAGGGGGGACAGGACCAAGCCCTGAGGCACCCCATGAAGAAGCTTCTTGGATGAGGAGCAAAATGTCTTCAATAAAGTCAATTTGCCTTTTGAAAAAGCACTTTTGAACACCTTTAATTAGGGCCATTGGGGAGAATATATAGAATAGAATAGAATAACAGAGTTTGAAGGGACCTTGGAGGTCTTCTAGTCCAACCCCCTGCTTAGACAGGAAACCCTATACCATTTCAGGCAAATGGTTATCCAATATCTTCTTTAAAACTTCCAGCATTGGAGCATTTACAGCTTCTGGAGGCAAGTTTTTCCACTGATTAATTGTTCTGTCAGGAAATTCCTCCTTAGTTCTAAGTTGCTTCTCTCCTTGATTCGTTTCCACCTATTGCTTCTTGTCCTGCCCTCAGGTGCTTTATCCTTAAGGGTTCATAGGAACCAAAAGGCAGGATATTAAATTTAATTTTAAAATAGTCAAAACAAATCACCTTCTGCTCAGAGTCTTCTTTAGAAATGTGCATCGTGCATGTATCAGTGCTAAGCTTCATGACCCAGGATACAACTGGGCAGCTAATTTGAGTCTCACTCTTAATTTAAGAGCAGTGTGTGTATATTAGAAGGACACAGAAATAAGATATAAAATATGTTGAATGAAAACAATTCTAACTAGGAATCAGAGAAGGGAATAAGAGATGATAATGAATTGTTATACTCCACGAGGGGTGGGGTGGGGTGGGGAGAAAAAAGGAACTGTTCCAGTGACAGCATTTGATGAAGACAGCCACACTTTAAAGGATGGAAAAGTTCCATGATAATTAAAGCTGATGCAATAATTGTAACAGATGGAAGGCAGAAATGTTCTCATGTCTGACTTCCCCCTTTTTCTCCCTTGCCTTGCCCATTGGGTTTCATTTTTGGAAAAACACAAAATGCCAAGAAGGCTTTCAGTAGAGATAGCTTTCAATGAGTTGAATTTTAATGAGGAAGTGCCACTTTGATGTGTTACTGATCTGCTGTCAAATTACAATGGAATTCTGGAGAGCACAATGCACTTTTTCGCTGAACATCTTGGGGAAAAAATAACTTGGTTTCTATCCAACCATATACCTGGGATTTTACATTCATGAAAGGGAAATTAGGTTATTCTATGAGAAAGTGCCAATTCAGTGGTGCAAAAAAAAATAATTCCTATGTAAAGTCCAGCATTTTGTTTGGCTGTATGCCAAAATATTCTTTCTTTCTATGTTTATATCAATGAAACAGTCTAAACAAAACCAATGCAACGTATCCTCTCCAATTTTGGGGGGAATGCTTAATGCTCAAATGCATCATTTGAAGTATCTAAGGGACAACAGTGTTAAAACAATTATAATTCAACTGAGCACCCACACACAACTGGGGGAGAAGAGGAAAGGAGACATGCAAATTTTGATTGGATGGATCACATGGGTTGAGGAGTGATTTCAGTTTAAAAAGTAAGTTCTTTAATCAGGCATAACGTCCCTCACATTTGCATTCAGAATTAAATATGTTCTGGTTCTAATACATGCAGTCCTCAACTTACAACAATTTAGCTAGTGACCATTTGAAGTTATAATGGTGCTGCAAAAAGTGACTTATGACCATCCCCGTGGTCACATGATCAAAATTCAGATGCTTGGCAACTGACTGTGGTTAGGATCATGTGATCAAATGCCTCCATGGTCACATGATCGTGGTCATATGATCAAGCATCCCCATGATCACGTGATCAAAATCCAGATGCTTGACAACTGACTATTGTTGTATCCTGGGGTCATGTGATCACCTTTTGTGACCTTCTGACAAACAAAATGAATGGGAACAACCGTGACAAGGAAGGTTGTAAAATGGGGCAAAATCCACTTCACAAATCTCTCACTTTAGCAACCGAAATTTTGGGCCCAGTTGTGGTTGTAAGTTGAATTGTGAGACGATGAGGAAATTTGCTTTCTACTTTCTCTACGACATACTCAAATGTATTTAACTATATCAAGTTCCCTATTACTCATCTCTTTCTAAGCTAAAAAGCTCCAATTGCTTTAGTCTATTATAGGAAAGCTGATCTAAATGCCCTAATAATTTGAGTTGCCTTGCTCTGTTCTCCGGTAAAGAGATTTACCAAGGAGGATCACATCATATATTCAGATAAGGACCTCATTTGATGGTTACCAGGTAATGAATTATTTTCAGCCAATACAATAATGCTGAGTCGCACGGAAGCTTAATTTATTTGTTTTTCTCCCAGCCTCTTGTAACTAGGCACCATTTGCTCATGTATGTGACAGAGAGCTCTCGAAGCCAATTGTGCCATGTTAACAGTTTTCAGAAACTGGTGGCTGTTCCAGCTTCCTCCTCCTCTCACAAATGTCCTCCTACTCAGAAAGAATGACTAATCTCACTGTATTTCTCAGAGTTCCACAATGATCTTCAAAGAGTGGGTCGGGCTGGGGTTGTTTAGGTCTGCAGAAGCACTTGTGGATATGCAAAAACATGTAGGAGAGTGATTGTCGCATAATGTATATTAAAGAAGCACTCACTCTCTCTCTCTCTTTCTCTTTCTCTCTCTCTCTCTCTGATCTTTCTCTCCCCTCTCTCTCCTTTCTCTCTCTCTCCTCTCTCTCTCCCTCTCCCCCTCTCTCCTCTCTTTCTCTCCTCTCTTCTTTCTCTCCTCTCTCTCTCTAGCTCTCTTCTCTCTTTCCCTCCTCTCTCTTCCTCTTTCCCTTTCTCTCTCATCTATCCTCTCTTTTTCTCCTCTCTCTCTCTCCTTCTCTCCTCTCTCTCTCCCCCTCTCTCCTCTCTTTCTCTCCCCCTCTCTCCTCTTTTTCTCTCCTCTCTCTCCTCTCTCTCTCCTCTCTCCTTTGTCTTCTCTCTACCTCTCTTCTCTCTTTCTCTCCTCCCTCTTTCCCTTTCTCTCTCCTCTGTCTCCTCTCTTTTTCTCCTCTCTCTCTCCTTCTCTCTCTCTCTCCTCCTTCTCTCCTCTCTTTCTCTCTCTCCTGTCTCTCTTTCTCTTATTGGTGGCCTGCATGGAAGTTTAAATCATATCTGCAATATATGAAATGCTGATTGATGATGAAGGGATATAATGGAGTTTTACTAAATTAGAAATCAGAGGAAATATCTTTGTTCTCCTTTAATTACCCTAAAATGTAGATAATCACAGTGGGTTCCATATAGTTCAAGAAGTGCTATTGAGTTTGCTATGTCTTCCTCATTTTCTAGTTCAGAATCCCTGGGGACCTGAGTAGCACCTATTTCAGGGCAAATGAGAAGAAAGTACTTGTTCAAGTAACACTTAGGCACTCAATGTCACATTATGTGGTCATGAACATTAAAGGAAGATTAATGAGAATTACAAAAGATGAATTGATTGCTTCAAAGTAATCTGAACTGCTCTTAACCAAAAATAGATTTTCAGTACAAAGGATAAAAAGTTACAACTTAATACTGTAGAGGGGAATAGAATATCCAGCAATTGATCTGACCAGGTGGATCTACAATATTATACCTGCAGAGCTATCCAAGGTGCTGAAGTTGTCCAACTCTAACCTTTCTAATATCTAATTCATTTAAATATTAAATGTTACCTTCATTTCTAATATCTCTTGCTTGAGCAGCTGGCAAGACTTCACTGATTTTGTGTGAGCTGAGAAATTAAAGAACTTAAAAATGCTGGAGACCACCCATTTGAATAGTAGACCACCAGGGAATACCAGTATCCCGGGAAGACTAAAAAGCTTTAAAGAAAAATAGCCAGGAAGAAGAGAGTAGCAAACCAATTTCATAATGTCACCAAGATGACTGCAAGGATATATCAAAGTGGTTACCAGGAATTGATCTAAACCTGACAGCATTCTTTATTTTAATATTCCTGATTGATGGTGCTTTTTACATCAATTTCCAGCCAAATATTATACCATCTCTTAGATAGATAAAATCTCCACAATCCATAGGTCATATTAGATGGTTTGAACTTGAACAAAGTTGGCTGCCAGTGAAATGTGAAGATCTGTTCAAATTTGATTTGATTTGGGTTATTTTATTTATGTATCCTTTCCCCGACCTCCTCTTTCTCTCTCCTGCTTTTGCTCTTTTTATGATGTCTGTGGGAAATGCAGCACATATTGACACATATTTATTCTAATACATACATTCTGTTATGCTCTTTCCACCACCATATGCATTTTTGCACATCCTTTTACAAAACTTGGCACAATTTCTTTGAATAGCTAAATAGATTAAGATTTGCTGATTTTATAGAAACACTGCATTCCACACCAACTTAATTTAAAAAAAAACCTGAGCCATTCAGCAAATCCATCCTCCCTACATCTTTATTATCCAACCTTAGCCAAAAGTTTGGCTGGATGCCTAAACGTCCATATTCAAATGTTGCCTGTTCCCTAGCAAAGCCTCCCAAATAGGCTTGTTCACTGATCCCAGCAATGAAGAGCTTTCGCAGTTCTCTACAGTATGTCCACTGAAAGTCAGCCCATCTCAGATGCTCTGAGTTTTCCTCAAAAGTTGCCACAGTGGCACTTGCCACAATGGCAAAACAACCTGTCTTATCAAGATAAGGAAGCAATGCAATTGGTTCTCTGTAAGGCAGTTGCAGTCAATAAAAGATTGGCTACATACATTGTGCCTATGTAGAAGCCTCTTAGGGATGCAGTGGCTCAGTGGCTAAGATGCTAAGCTTGTCGATCATAAAGGTCGGCAGTTCGGCGGTTCGAATCCTAGAGCCGTGTAATGGAGTGAGCTCCTGTTATTTGTCCCAGCTTCTGCCAACCTAACAGTTTGAAAGCAAGTAAAAATGCAAGTAGAAGAATAGGGACCATCTTTGTTGGGAAGGTTACAGCATTCTGTGCGCCTTTGGCATTTAGTCATGCCGGCCACATGACCGTGGAGACATCTTCAGACAGGGCTGGCTCATCGGCTTTGAAATGGAGATGATCACTGCCCCCTAGAGTTGGGAACGACTAGCACATATGTGCTAGTCATTTACCTTAGAAGCCTCTTACAAAACCTGCTTGGCTGAAAGTATCAGAAGACACCCCTGAGCATGATCAGACGTTTCTTTCAGCAAACGGACTTGCCAGAAAAGGCTTCAGAAATAAGTAAAATAAGATGTAGGGTGAACAAATAAATGATACAATAGTACAATATATGTGGGGGGGACACACCTTTGGCTATAACATAGAATTAGAGAAACAGCAAAATTTATGGCAAAGGAATTAACAATGGCAACTTCTTTTAAAGAAATTTTATGTAAAATGTTTTATAGATGACATTAGCCACCTGCTAGGTTAGCTAAAATGTTTAAAAATATATCTAGCAAATGTTGGAAATGTAATAAAAAACAGGCATATTTTTTATCATATGTGGTGGACTTGTGTTAAAGCAAAACAAAAATTGGGCAAAATTACACAGGGAAACATGTATATTTTAAACCTGAACTGTTTTTATTATGGATATCAGGAAAAAAATGATAATAAAAGTATGTATTTAGTCTTACACGTTTTAACAGCAGCAGAGATTATCTCAGCGCAATATTGGAAAATGAAGAAACACCTCAAGATGAAGAGATAATTAAGAAAATATTAGACTGTACAGAAATGGATAGACTTACACTGAAAACCAATCAGAAGGAAGACACAGAATATATCAAACTTGGACCTTATTTTACCAGTGGTTGGGGAAAAAAGGGGTGGAGATTAAGAATGGCATTTATCTCCTTCTCCTTCTCTTTCTCCTTCTCCTTCTCCTTCTCCTCCTCCTCCTCCTCTTCTTCTTCTTCTTCTTTTCTTCTTCATCTGCCATACCCATCACCGATCATTGGCGACCACATTGGTGAGCCACACCAAAAAGGGCTGCTGAGTTTTGTCCAAACCAGTTCTTTAGATTTTGAAGCCATGATGTTCTTCTTCTGCCTGGACCTTGTTGACCTTCAATCTTTCCTGGAGGATTTTTCTGGTGTCATATTTTTCCAGGTGTCGCATCACATGTCTGAAATATTCTAACTTTCGCTTTTTTATGGTTTTCACGATTTCCCTTGGCTTTCCCAGGCAGCTTTCCCTTTTTAACAATTTGTATTGTTAAGCAAATTAAATACCCAGACAACACTATGTTTATTAAGCACTAAGGAATGCCATTAATAGAAAATTAATAAAATTTATTTTTTTTAAAAGAAGTAAAATAATAAAATAAAAAAGTAAAATAAAATAAGCCTACTAAAAAGCAGAGACATCATCCTGCCAACAAAAGTGTGTACAGTCAAGGCTGTGGTTTTTCCAGTTGCAATGTATGGCTGTGAAAGTTGGGCCATAAGGAAGGCTGAGGGCCAAAGGATTGAAGCCTTTGAACTCTGGTGGTGGAGAAGACTCCTATGAGTCCCTTGGACTGCAAGGCGATCAAACCAGTCAGTCCTGGAGGAGATCAACCCTGACTGCTCTTTAGAAGGCCAGATCCTGAAGATGAAACTCAAATACTTTGGCCACCTAATGAGAAGGAAGGACTCATTGGAGAAGAGCCTAATGCTGGGAATGACGGAGAGCAAAGGAAGAAGGGGACGGCAGAGAAGGAGGTGGCTGGATGGAGTCACTGAAGCATGAGTTTAAATGGACTCCAGAGGATGGTAGAGGACAGGAAGGCCTGGAGGAACGTTGTCCATGGGGTTGTGATGGGTCAGATATGACTTCGCAACTAACAACAACAACAACAACAACAACAAAAGTAAGATGAAACTATAAAGCTGCTTTCGTCGCAGTATTAAAAACAAGGGGACTATCTTACTTCAGGAAATAGTCTTGAAAGGATGTATTCCCCAAACCTTCACCAAAACAAAGGCCCTCTTCAAAACCTTTCACAGCCCAACTGGAAACCGATTCTCTCCTTTGCTGCAATATCTGCTTCTTTTCATTTCACTCTCCCCTTCCAAAACTCAGTCTGATGCAACGGCTCAGGATCAAGTTACCCATTGCTTAAAATCCAACTTAAGAAAGAGACAGGCATCTAATAGGCTTTCCTAGATTCTGCTTCCACCTTCATGAGTTTACTTATGCATTCCCCCCCCCCTTTTTTTTTTTTGCAGATTTCGTTGCTCCATCTAGTGAACGATACCACACACTGCCACCTAGGCACCAGTGTTGCAAGTTGCAAGTAATTCCCGTGGCAGAAAAGCACTTTAAACGACCTTTAGAGATGGTTCTTCATAAGGGAAGGTGGGGTGTGAGAACAGGAGCATAAGATGATGATTCACTAAGTGGGTGAGTAGGAGGAATTGGAAGAAGGGAGGTCAGCTGACTGTCGGTGAGTAGCTTCTTTTGCCCAGAAGCACCTGGTATCTTAATGTACAGGCTGGATACTGAATCCCAAGTAAAGGTAAAGGTTCCCCTTGCACATATGCTAGTTGTTCCCGGCTCTAGGGGGCAGGGCTCATCTCCGTTTCAAAGCTGAGGAGCTAGCGCTGACCTAAGACATCTCTGTGGTCATGTGGCCGGCATGACTAAATGCCGAAGGCACACGGAACACTGTTACCTTCCCACCAAATGTGGTCCGTATTTTTCTACTTGCATTTTTACCTGCTTTTGAACTGCTAGGTTGGCAGAAGCTGAGACAAGTAACGGGATTCGAACTGCCGAACTGCTGACCTTTCTGATCAATAAACTCAGCGTCTTCACCAGTGAGCCACCATGTCCCTTGAATCCGAGGTAGACCCTGAATATCATCAACTATGAGACTCACATTCGCTTGGGAATGATGAATAATAAATATATACCCCCACAGAGATGTTTAACTAGCCATAGTCAGAACTATTACGGGAGCTCTGTCCTTATTCTTTTTTCAGCAGGAGGGTCCACATCCCCCGCTTGGCCAAAGCACCTGTGTAAAAAGTCTTATTCTGATCTAGGAAATCCTCCTCCGTAACCAGGGGCAACCCTTTGTGAGTCAAGATTCTGTTGAATAACATTGCAACTATTTTAATCCATAGCTGCCTCTACCACCGTTGCTGCCTGCAATTTGGCAGTTCCAATCCCACCAGGCTCAAGGTTGACTCGGCCTTCCATCCTTCCAAGGTGGGTAAAATGAGGACCCAGACTGTTGGGGGCAATAGGCTGATTCTGTAAACCACGTAGAAAGGGCTGTAGAAATGTACTGTGAAGCGGTATAGAAGTCTAAGTGCTAATGTCAGTCTTCCAGTCCAACCCCCTGCCTAGGCAGGAAACCCTACACCATTTCAGACAAATGGTTACCCAACATTTTCTTAAAAACTTCCAGAGTTGGGGCATTCACAACTTCCGGAGGCAAATTGTTTTACTGATTAACTTCTCTAACTGTCAAGGAATTTCTCTTTAGTTCTAAGTTGCTTCTCTCCTTGATTAGTTTCCACGCATTGCTTCTTGTCCTGCCCTCAGGTGCTTTGGATTCCCTCTGCTTTGTGGAAGCCCCTGAGATATTGGAAGACTGCTATCATGTCTCCCCTACTCCTTCTTTTCATTAAACTAGACCAGTGTTTCCCAAAGTGTGGTACGCGTACCCCCAGGGGTAAGGGAAGAGTTTGGTGGGGGTACGCGTTGCACCGGAGTTTGGTGGGGATCACGTGGGAATATCCACTGCACCGTGCTTAGCTGCGCCCACAGAACCAAATTATGATGATCTGTCATCTCAACATAAACAATTTCATCCTTCTCATTGAATCAAATGTTCTTTATAATATAACTTTCGTTTATTTTGCATAGGTACCAAAAAAATAAAAAATAAATATATTTTGATTTTTATTAAAGCATATGTTTTTTATGAGGGGTACTCAGCGTTATGAAAATTATAGAAGGGGTACACATATGTCAAAAGTTTGGGAAACACTGAACTAGACATACCCAGTTCCTGCAACAATTTTTTATGTGTTTAGGGCCTCCAGTCATGTCATCATCTTTGTTGCTCTTCTCTGCACTCTTTCTAGAGTCACAACATCTTTTTGTCCAACCCCCGGCTCAAACAGGAGACCCTCTACCATTCCAGGCAATTGGCTGTCCAGTCTCTTCTTAGAAACCTCCAGCAATGGAGCACTCACAACTTCTGAAGGCAAGCCCTTCCACTGGTTGACTAATTTTAATACACAAAGTATATTGTAGGGTCAGATAGGATGCTCAAGACATAAAGATCACTCCTTGCTATATATTAGCCCAGATGTGGGTAATCTTTGGGTTACCAAGGATCACGCTTCACCTTTTTATGGGAGGAGACAGAGCAGCTAAGTTCAAAAGATGGATCCACAAACTTCTTTCTTCAGTGTGGAGTTCTTGAACTGGACTTCTGGACTAGATCATTCCTTAGCTTGATTCAGGAGACCTCGGTTTACTTATGGTTCTTTTGCCTTAATTAATCTATCATTCCGAAATTTTGATAGCCAGGGAATACGCACACTCAGATCCTATGGCTGCAGCATTAGAGAGGACAATGGGATGACTGTGCAGTGTGAAAGTCCAGAAAGGCAGATCACTAGGGGTCCTCTACCCTTCCAGAATATGCTTGAAATACAATAAAAGGCACATGAAAAATGCATGGTCTCTTAGTGCTTCTTTTCTTTGTAAGTGAAACTGTGAACAGGACATTTTATCACACCTTGATTACAATTCAGTAGGACTGCCAGAAGCTAAGGTGGAATGTTTTAGGGGGGCAGAACTTCCCCACATTCTGCCAACTAGACTTCCTTGCATTAGATAGTCCATTAGTATTTTAAAGGGTCACTCGAACTTAGGAGCCAACAGAATTTAAAGGCACGCATGCACACACACACACACATACAAGGAAGACTTGGTATAAGTTAGGAATAGGGTATTTGACTTGATGATTTAAAACAAAATTAAAGGCAACTGAAATATTGGAATAATTTATTTAAGAATAAGATTTTAACCATTTTAGCTAATGATATTAGTTTGCAATAACTAACTATATAGCTTTCATCTCCAATTAATTCTCTGGCCTCCTTCTCCCTCCCCCCTCCCCTTCAACACAGTTTAAGAAACTTCAAACTACCTGCAAAGGTTCCTCTAAATGTATTCATTTTTAAAGAAATTTACAAAACCCTAATAAGACCGCACCTGAAATACTGCAAACAATTTTAATCACCATACTACAAAAAAGATGTTCAGACTTTGGAAAAAGTTCAGAGAAGAGCAACTGAGATGATTAAAGGCCTGGAGACTAAAGCATATGAAGAATGGCTCCAGGTTTTGAGTCTGGCTGGTCTAAAGAAAAGAAGAATTAGAGGTGACATGATAGATATATTTCAGTATTTAAGTGGCTGCCACAAAGAAGAGGGGGTCAAATTATTCTCCAACGCACCAGAGGGAAGGACAAGAAATAATGGTTCGAAACTGATCAAAGAGAGAAGCAACTTGGGATTAAAGAGAAACTTCCTAACAGTGAGGACAATTATCCAGTGGAACAGTTTGCCTCCAGAAGTCGCAGATGCTTCATCTCTGGAGGCTTTCAAGAAGAGACTGGAAAGTCACTTGTCTGAGATTGTATAGGTTCGCCTGCTTGAGCAGGGGGCTGGACTAGAAGACCTTCAAGGTCCCTTCCAGCTCGATTCTATTCTAAATATGCTTTTTACATATCCAATCACTTTTTAATATATAGAGAGGAAAACCAAATAAATAATAGGGAAGGGAGGAAGGGAGAGGGGAAAAGGCAGATAAAATTATGCAAACACAGAAATGGTCCTTACCATGTCCTTTTTTTTCTGGACAATACAGTATGTTTTCAGAAAAATTCCCTTTAGAGCAGTGTTTCTCAGCCTTGGTGACTTGAAGTCCCGTGGACTTCAACTCCCAGAATTCCTCCAGCCAGCTCTGCTGGCTGGGGGAGTCTGGGAGTTGAAGTCCACAGGACTTAAAGTCGCCAAGGTTGAGAAACACTACTTTAGAGTAAGGTTGTTCGTGAAACAAAGCTAGGCTAACTTAGAAACATGGCACAAGACTTTTCAATAAAGAACTGAGTAATTATTTTTTACGAGCTCAGGTTTAACACTTTGTTCCACCCCTCCCCTCCCCTCTCCTTTCTCCCCTCTCTCCAGACCTGTAATCCACAAAGGCACTTTTAATCCAAGGAGATAAGACCCCAAATATTTTGACTCTCCAAATTAGATCATTAAAATAGTAGAACACAATTGCAAATCAAAGAGTATTAATGGTCCCAAAGTGAAAAGCATCACAAACAACAGCCGAGAAGAAAACCATATTTAGGTAGAAATGAGGTAGTTGGTTTTAATGTACACAATGGACTTTTGGTGAAATGGAGGGAACTCAAAAGAGTAACAAATATTTGGGTGGCTGGAGGCACTCTTAACATTAAAGGCCACAATAAGATAAAGGTAAAGGTTCCCCTCGCATATATGTGCTAGTCGTTCCCGACTCTAGGGTGCGGTGCTCATCTCTGTTTCAAAGACGAAGAGCCAGCAATGTCTAAAGATGTCTCTGTGGTCATGTGGCTGGCATGACTAAATGCTGAAGGCACACGGAACACTGTTATCTTCCCACCAAGGTGGTCCCTATTTTTTTACTTGCATTTTTGCATGTTTTCGAACTGCTAGGTTGGCAGAAGCTGGGACAAGTAACGGGAGCTCACTCCGTTATGCGGCGCTAGGGATTCAAACCACTGAACTGCCGATCTTTCTGATCGACAAGCTTAGCATCTTATCCACTGAGCCACCATGTCCCCAAAGGGCACAATAGGTGGGGCAATTAGACAAAAAGTGTGAGATTCTCCTCACACGTAAGGACAGGATTGAGGTATTGAATTTTCTTCCTATTTTAGCAAAGGTGGACATTTTTCTACTTTAAAAACTACCTTAAACCTATGTTAACATCTATGTCATTGTCAAAATGGTAGGAAAACATTCCATCTATTTTCTGAAATTATGACGAGAAAGGGTTCAAAAGCTATTTCTGCTCTGTGGGAATGAATGACTGAAGGAATGTTATATTAGAACTGAGGATGCTATTCTCTAGACCAGTGGTCAGCAAACTGCGGCTCTGGAGCCGCATGTGGCTCTTTCCTCCCTTTGCTGCAGCTCCATCATCGGTCGACGCCACAATTTTGCGAGGAGCTTCCGAGGGGGCGAGAGAAGCACAGTGCACCAGGAGAAGACTCTATGGCAAGGGGAGGGTTTTCCAGTTGTTTCCACAATTGATAGGGCTTTCGGTTATGACAGGTAAAGGAAAAAGTACACCGCGCTAGGAGGAGACTCTAGTGGGGGAACTGAACTTCCATTCTGCTCCAGAATTGAACAGGGGGCTTCCGGTTAGGACCTTTATGGCTCCCGGTGTATTCTTTTCTGTGGGAAATGGGTCCAAATGACTCTTTGAGTGTTTAAGTTTGCCAACCCCTGCTCTAGACTAACAAAGATGGCCACAGTCTTGAAAGAAATACTGTAGAAATCTCAAAAGGGACAGGCTCTTCCACTGAATTTCACAAGAGCAAACAACGTTTTGGAAATATTTTAGTATTACAATTTGTTGCATTTGCATGAGGAGCAACATTTGGTAGCTGCTGGAAAAATTCATTGTAATATGAGATAAAGAATGACATCAGAGAAGCATCCATAAGAAAAAGTATTGCTCTAATGGGCTTCTTTAATAGCTTTTCTCATGGAATGGATAAATAGATATTCTGGTTACTTCAGATACACATAATTTCTAAAGTATTCAAAAGGATTGTGCCTTTTAAAAAGCCATAGAAACAACCAGAGTGGAGTTCACCCGGATTTTAATCCTGAGAAATGTCCAATGTTTACTGCAAGATGTGAATGTCATTGAACTAATTGGTAATGCCTATCTTTGTTCTATCCAATTTAATTGACTGAAGAAGTGGGAAATGTGCAGAGTCACATTTAAATTCAAAAGAGGACATTCCTTAAAAAAATTGGGGGGGCGGGATGTGAGAAAATAAAGTTTAAAGGGAATGCCAAAAAGAATACACAGTGAATGAAGGCGAATATACATATTCCAGGATAATGTTGCAGGGTCCAATCTGGGCCGGTCGCCTGGCTACCTTTTATCTTCTGAGCTTTCGGACTCACGCTGGAGCCCATCCTCAGGGAACTCCTCTCTAGCAGAGTGTATGCTTTGGGTTTTTCTATGTGTCACATTTATGTGGTGCCTGTTGTGTGTGACTTTTTCAGGACCAATCAACATCTAAAAAACCACATACAACAGGCACCAGAGAAGTGAAATGTTTTCTTCTTCCTCAAGAAAAAACAGTCCAGTTACCTTTTGTAAAAACATATTTGAGGTGGCTACCAACTTTTTTCCAAGTAAAATTCAGCATGCTGGTTATGAACTACCAAGCTCTATATGGCTTGAGATTTAGGTACCGTATTTTTCGGACCATAAGATGCACCGGAGTATAAGATGCACCATGATTTTGAAGAGGTAAATTTTTTTAAAAAAAGTTTTTGCACTTTGCAAGCCTCCCAAACCCTCTGCACATCCATTTTTGCAAAGGGGGCAGGGTTTCAGTAGGCCAAAAATTCTGTATTCAGTGTATAAGACGCACCCATATTTTCATCCTCTTTTGGGGGGGAATAAGGTACGTCTTATACTCCGAAAAATATGGGTATGTTTAGAATAACCTGTTCAGGTTAGGATTCTGCCCATCCAAGGCAGGGAAACTGAGAATATTTGCTTAAGTTATCCAACTATCATGAAAGGATCACAGGGATGGGCAATTGGGCATTCTCTGTGGAGACTATT